>NW_007250622.1:49525-70712 GCF_000164805.1 Carlito syrichta
GGGCTCAGGCAATCCACTCACCTCAGCCTCCCAAAGGCGCGGGATTGCAGGCTGAACCACCGAACCCGGCTCAATACATGTTTTAAATCTTTGATTCCTTAAGAGCAACTGACAATCTCTGTTAATTTAGAACTTGTATTTTTTTTTAATATCTGTCTTTATTTCTTTTTTTTCTCTTTTAATTTTTTTTATTTTGAAGACATGGAATGCAATTCAGGGTTAGGTATACAACTGTTCATTATGCAGGTACCCTTGTTGATGCGGTATGCTCCTCTCCCCCGGCAGATTCCCACTACTGCCAATTCCACCTCCCCCTACCATCCCCAGCAGCTACTGCCAATTCTTTTCTTATAGTATTACAATAATTGTTCAAGGTCCACTTATGAATAATTGTTCAAGGTCCACATGTGATAGATACTCAGTTCTTTGTTTCTGTGATACATCGCTCAGTATTATACACTCTAAGTCCATCCAAGTTGCTGTGAATTTCATGATTTTGTCCTTCTTTATGACTGCATAATAGTCCATTGTGTGTATGTACATTTTTTAGATTCAGTTCTCTTTTGATGGGCAGCACGGTTGGTTCCAAGTTCTTGCTACTATGAACAATACTGCAGTAAACATATGTGTGTAGGTATCTTTTTCACAAACCACAGGAGTTAGATGGTATCTCAGTGTGGTTTTAATTTCCGTTTCTTTGATGACTAGTGAGGCTGAGCATTTTTTTCATGCATCTGTTGGCTACTTGCTTTCTTTTGAGAGTGTCTATTCATACATTTTGCCCACTTTGTAATGGGGCTGTTTGTTTTTTTTTCTTTTCAGCACATTTGAATTCCTTGTAGATCCTAGATGTTAGGCCTTTGTCAGACATACAGTTGGCAAATATGTTTCCCCAGTCTGTGGGCTGTTTCCCTGCTCCCTTGATGATTTCTTTGGTTTTTTAGAAGCTTGTCAGTTTGATGAGGTCCCACTTTTCTACCTTATCTCTTATGGCATGGGCACTTGGGGTTTTGCTCAGGACTTGATTGCTAAGAACTTGTGTTTTCAAGGCTATGCAGAAGACAGAGGGATAATCTAGGGCCCACATAAGATGGGCAATAGACTTAGATGCCCATACAAAACAGGGATATTCAAATTGTTGTACTTTCAAGAGAATGGTAAACCTCAAAAGAATTCTAGCCATAAGAAAATGTGGCAAGGAAATTTATCTGTCTTTACTTTGGTTTTGGATAGAAGGGGGGAAAGGCTCCCCTGAGAAATTGTGAGAAAGAGTGCCCACATGTAGATTTGGGACTTGCTTTAGTCTAGATTTCCCCAAAGGAGACCTATGACAAGGACTTGAATATAGGCAGTTTATTTTAGAGATGATCTTGGAAATCATAAGTAAGGGAACTAGAAGAGTGAGAGGGAAA
Source organism: Carlito syrichta (assembly GCF_000164805.1). Lineage (NCBI taxonomy): Eukaryota > Metazoa > Chordata > Mammalia > Primates > Tarsiidae > Carlito > Carlito syrichta. The sequence continues at coordinate 50,938 of NW_007250622.1, forward strand.
GGGAGAAAAAAGGCAATGTGTATGCTGTAAGCTACTGGCCTCAAACCTACTAGAGATCTTTTGGAAAACATGTAGATTTACAGCCTAAACTCGTGATACCAAAAAAAAAAAAACTTCAATCCAGAAATTTTTAAAATCCTGAGCTCATTGTGACCCCAGATGCCTGGCAGAAACAAATTAAAATTTTCTCTTAGCTGGGCTCGGTGGCTCAGCCTGTAATCCCGCACCTTTGGGAGGCTGAGGTGAGTGGATTGCCTGAGCCCGCGGGTTCGAGACCCGCCTGGGCAGCAAGACCTGATCTCTACAATAAATCACAAAATCAGCCGGGCGTGGTAGCGCTTGTCTGTAATTCCGGCTACTCGGAAGGCTGAGGCGGAAGGATCGCCGGAGCCCAGCAGGCGAGGCTGCAGTGACCGGGAGTGGCCACTGCACTCCAGTCTGGGCAACAGAGTGAGACTCCAACTCAAAAAAAAAAAAAACTTTTTATCTGAATAAGCAGGCACATTCCTCAACTTAGGTCTCAAGTATATTCCACAGATAAAGTTCCAACAAACACAAACTTAAAATAAAAATCACAAAATATATAAATAAGACATTTTTATATGAAAAGCCCACAGCTAATATCACACTCAATTATGAAAGTCTGAAAGCCTTTTCTCTCATATCTGAAATGAGACAAGAAGGCCTACTCTTGCCACTTCTATTCAACATAGTACTGAAAGTTCTAGCTAGAGCAATTAGGCAAGAAAAATAAATAAAATGCATCCAATTTGGAAAAGAAGAAACAAAATGATCTGTTCTTAGATTACATGACTATATGGAGCAAACTCTAAAGATTTCACACCCACAAAAAAAATCTTATAACTAAAAAGCAAATTCAACCAAATTGCAGAATACAAACTCAACACTCAAAAATCAATTGCATCTCTATACACTAACAATGAGCAATCCAAAAAGGAAATAGAGAACACAATTACATTTCCAGTAATATTTTTTTTTTGAGTTGGAGTCTCACTCTGTCGCCCAGACTAGAGTGCAGTGGCCGCTCCCGGTCACCGCAGCCTCCACCTGCTGAGCTCCAGCGATCCTTCCGCCTCAGCCTTCCAAGTAGCCGGAATTACAGGTATGCACTACCATGCCTGGCAGATTTTTTGATTTATTGTAGAGATGAGGTCTCGCTGCCCAGGCAGGTCTCGAACCCACGGGCTCAGGCAATCCACTCACCTTGGCCTCCCAAAGGCGTGGTATTACAGGCTGAGCCACCGAGCCCAGATATTTAGGAAAAATTTAATCAAGAAAGAAAGACTTTTGTACACTGAAAATGACAAAACGCTGCTGAAAGCAGTTTTTAAAAGACTTAAATAAATGGAAAGATGTCCTATGTTCATGGATTGGAAGGCTTAATATTGTTAAGATGTTGACTGTCCAAAGTGATCCTTAGATTCAGTGCAATCCCTTTCAAAATTCCAATGCTGTTTTGTGCAGAAATAAAAAAAAAACCTATCCTAAAATTCTTATGAAATATCAAGGGGTCTCAAATAGCCAAAACAATCTTGAAAAAGAACAAAGTTGGCGGATGCACACTTCCTGCTATGGTTTGAATGTTTGTCCTCCCCAAAATTCATGCTGAAACTTAATCTCCAAAGTAACAATGTTGAGGTGGGGATGTTAAAAGGTAACTGGGTGGATGCACACTTCCTGATATGTTTGAATGTTTGTCCTCACCAAAATTTATGTTGAAACTTAATCCCCAAAGTAACAATATTGAGGTGGGGTTGTGAAGAGGTAATTGGGGCATAAGGGCTCTGCCCTGATGCATGGATTAATCCACTCATGGATTAATTGATTAATGCATCAATGGATTAATAAGTTATCACAAGAGTGGTTTAGTTAGAAAGAGAATGAATCTGTTACTAAAGCCCATTTGGCTCTCAGTGTACTCCCACATCATGTGGTACTCTGAACTGCCTCAGGACTGTTGAGACAACCTCCACCAGCAAGAAGATCCTCACCAGATGTAGCCCCTTCATCTGAAACTTTCTCATCTCTAGAATTACAAGAAATAATTTTTTAAAAATAAATTACCCAGTCTTGGGCATTCAATCATAGCAACAGAAAATAGACTGAGACACATCTTGATTTCAAAGCTGCAGCAATCAGAACAATGTGAACTGACATAAAAGCAGACATATAGGTCTAGGTTATAAAATAGATAGTCAATAAATAAATTCTTACATTTATGGTCAAATGATTTTTGACAAGGGTGCCAGTACCATTCAATGAAAAAAGATTAGTCTTTTCAACAAATGATTCTGGGGAAACTGAATGTCTATATGCAAAAGAATAAACTCAGACCCTTATCTAACTCTATATACAATGTTAACTTAAAATGGATCAAAGGCTTAAATATAGTTAAAGAGCTAAAATTATAAAACGCTTTGAAAAAATATAGATTAAAAAATCTTCACCACATTAGATTTAACAATTATCCTTGGGAGTATGCCATCAAAAGTACAGGCAACAAAAGAAAAAATAGATAAATTAGATTTCATCAAAATGTAAAAGTTTTGTGTATCAAAAAACAATCTTAATTAACATAGTGAAAAGTCAACCCACAGAATCAGAGAAACTATTTGCAAATAATATATATGACAAGGGATTGATATTCAGAATATATAAGAACTCCTATAACTCATCAACAACAAAAAAACCAATAAACATTCTCTAAAGAAGACATACAAATTCCCAATAAACAAATGAAAATTCTCAGTATTATAAATTATTAGGGACATAAAATTAAAACTATAAGAAACTACTACTAACAAAAAGACACCAACACAAACAAACAACAACAACAAAAGTAATGACAGGAATGTAAAGAAATTAGAACTATTGTGCATTGCTAGCAGGAATGTGAAATGTTGCAGCTGCTGTGGAAAACATGACAGTTCCTCAAGTAATTAAACATAGAATTATAATATGATCCAGCAATTATACTTATGTGTCTATATCCCCAAAGAATTGAAAGCAGAGACTTGAACAAATATTTATACACCAATGTTTATAGCAGCATTATTTACAATAGTCAGAAGGTAGAAACAACCCAAATGTCCATTGACAGAAGAATAGATAACAAAATGTGACATATACATAAAATGGGATATTATTCAGACTTTAAAAGGAGTGAAATTCTGAATATTTACTACATGGATAAACCTTGAATACATTATGCTAAGTGAAATAAGCCAGTCATAAAGGATAGCTATTCTATTACTCCATTTATATGAGGTACTTAGAATAGTCAAATTCATAGAAACATAAAGTAGAATAATGGTTACCCAAGGGCTGGAGGGAGAGGAAATAAATTATTGTTTAACAGGCACAAAGTTTTAGTTTGGGATAATGAGAACTTTCTGGAGATGAATAGCAGCTATGGTTGCACAACAATGTGAATGTATTACAATGCCATTGAATCATACATTTTTAAATGGTTAAATGGTAAAAAATTATTATTATTATTATTATTAAAATAAAGTAAATGAATGCAACATTATTAGCAAGAGTAGGAAAGAGACTTCAAAGATTTCAAAAGTTGGTATTATTTTCTTGCAGAACATAAAATAGTCATACGTTTAAGGAAATAAAATAGAGTATCAATGGCATTATTTAGGAACAAGATAGTGTCAAAAAAAGAACAAGAAGATTTGGAAAAAGCAAATATAATATCTAGAAATTTTAAAATAAAATTTAAAATTTAACAGAATGTTTAAAAGCTGATTACCCATAACAGAGGCAGAAATCGGTGAGCTAATTTGGAAAATAATTATAAAATAATCGACTCCCAAAGTGCTGGGATTACAGGCTTGAGCCACCATGAGGAAAAAAAAGATTTAAACAGACTGTCACAGGGAGAAATAAACAGATGAAAAATGAATAATTTGAAAGCAATTAGGATATATAGAAGCTAGAGTAAGAAGGCCTAATATGTCTAATCAGAATTTCAGGATGAGATTACAGAAACATAGAAGAAACATAGAAAAAAACTATTTAAAAGGAGAATTCAGAGAGTTTTCCGGAATTGAAAAGAAAAGTGTGAATTCTGAGATTCAGAATTTAATTTAAAATAATTACTTAGGAAGAATTTTCAAGGAGAAACAAATCTATACACACCTATGTTACAGCCTGGCCAAGTTCTTATGCCTACTACACAGAAAAACTAAAACTGATACAGCCATTATAGTGAAGAAAGAGTTTAATATCTAAAAGCAGCTGAGAGAGGAGGACAGAAGATAATTCTCAAATCTACCTGCCCGGAAATTCAGAAGACAGAATTTTTAAAGGGAATTTGGCAGGCAGTGGGCAAAACACTACTGATTGGCTGATGATATTGAAAGCATCCAGACATCTTGTCAACAGATTGAAATACCCTACAGGCTGGAATGTGAATTCAATGTGGACTCCCAGTCCATTCCACCCCCTCAGCTCATCAAAGGAAAACTCCATAGAGGTGATTCCCAGACCAGGAATACAAAACTACAGAAATGATAATAAGACCACCTTTTAGCTCACAAACTTATGTATTCAGAAGCCTGGCGAGTCTCCTACAAAGGCAAAATGCCTGTTCTGGAAAAGACCATCTCTGTACTCATCAGAGGCAGAGGGATTTCCATCTCTCCACAGCGATTATCTGTGCTCCATTCTCTTTAGCATATCAATTATTGTGAAAATATACTAGGTCTTTTGTCAAAAGCAAAAACACAGTCTTTCTCCAAGACATTGAATCTGAGGCATGTTCATATTTCTCCCCTTTTCTTTCTCTAATAAACTCTGTTTTAAACTGGGCTTGGTGGCTCAGCCTGTAATCCCGCGCTTTGGGAGGCTGAGGTGAGTGGATTGCCTGAGCCCACGGGTTCAAGACCCGCCTGGGCAACTTGGCGAGATCTCATCTCTACAATAAATCAAAAAATCAGCCGGGCATGGTAGCGCGTGCTTGTAATTCCAGCTACTCGGAAGGCTGAGGCAGAAGAATCGCTGGAGCCCAGCAGATTGAGGCTACAGTGGCTGGGAGCGGCCACTGCACTCCAGTCTGGGTGACAGAGTGAGACTTCAACTCCAAAAAAAAAAAAACCACAAAAACTCTGTTTTAAAACTTTACTGGCCACTCTGAAACTCATTTCAGGGTTGAGTCAAAGAGCTCATGAGTTTTGCACCATACTCCACCCAGCATCGATATCAAGGAGGGTATCAAGATTGTTTTCCTATCACAGCATTTTCTAAGAGGGACATCACAGGATCAGTGGAGTCAACTTTCTGGTATATATTCTGGGTCTGGGTGAACCTCAAAACCATCTGCTATCTCAAATACCATTCTTAGGTTTTGCAATAGATGTTATCTATAAAGCAAGTCCTGTGACTATAAGCTACTGCAGTGAACCATTTTAGAGGTAGTTTAGGAGGAAGGTAATGCGGAGGTGAGGTCCCTGGAGATGGAAGCCACTTTTGTCCTCAAGCAGTCTTAGGCCCATGGTTTAAGGAAGAATAGATTTATCAGTCTTGTGGGACAGCTATCCCCTTCCCCAGGGGTCGGGACATGAAAATAAACAACTGCTCTCTATTGTAGTGAAAGTAAACCTACAAAAACCAGATTTGTTACATTCTAACCAAGGCTTCAGCTTTTCAGGCCTCAGGTTTCTTTTACAGTTTTTACTTCGTGGCCCGATATTAATTCCATATAGGTGGTTTCACTTCCACATTTTGAAATAAGTCTTCACAACACCAAACACAAGAAAAAGATTTTAAAAACAACTAGAAAGAAGATGGATTTTCTATAAAGGAAGTGAGAAAGCACTTAAGTAATACCCTTAGAATTCACAGAAAATACTGTGAAGCTAGAACTGTTTACCCAGTGGAACCATCTATCTTGAGCCAGATATAATAACTAATATTTAGATAAATAAAAACTAGGAAGGTTTACCATCAAGAGACCGTTATCTTAAAAAAAAAAAAAAACTTTAAACGTTGTTAAGAAAGAAGAAAAATGATATCAGAAAGAAAGCCTAAGCTACAAGAAAAACATGTTTTTTCTTAATACAGACATAAGTAAGCATAAACAAACATTGAGTATATTAAAATAGCTAATCTGCGGGGTTGAAATAAATCAAGATGAAACTAAAATTCAAGACAAGAATATCATACAACAGGGAGCATTCTAATGGCATTGTAACTGAGCATCTCAGCCTTAATTTACTTCCAAGTATTTTTTCCTCTCTTTCTTAAACTTTGAAACATGTTTTAGCAATTTATTTTCTCCCTTCATCTATCAGATACTCCCTTATACTAGGCATGCCTACCTGAAAAGCCATCGACATACCTTGTGTCATGCCCACGTTTCCCCATACAGTTTTTCTCTTTAAGCCCTTTTTAAACACTCAGCCTAAAAATCTGAAATGGTTTGCTTGAGGCAAAATGAGCTTGGTCATGTCCCCATCTTCCAGGTTTTGGGATAAAACCACCTTTCCTTCATTACATCTCATGCTGGTTTATTTTGGTATATAAGAGATGAGTAGACAAGCCTGTGTCGGTTACGGTATTGTATTTTTCAGATAAAGTTTAAAGAGATTGATTACCTGTAGAACTTGTTTAATCAAATGCATGTGTTTTTTAAATAAGTATTTCGAGGAAAACCACTAAAAAAATAGAAATCCTCCTGTGGGGGAGAGGAGAGAGTGAGAGGACTGTAAGCAGACAGGGAGGTTCTCCAGAGACTAGGGAAATTGAGTCAACAAGAGCAATCATTCTGTTTTACATCCTCCTACCTTGCAGCCTGTTTTTTCCCAAGCCCTGTGTAGAATGCAGCCATCTAGTCTGAATCAGCCCCTGATAGATCCCAGCAATTTGTAGATGAACCCTAATGAATTTACCTCATTATCAGGCTGAAATCTCCACCCTAGGAGGCGCCACAGCTTAATTACCATAACATGCGACCCTTTTGCTGGCATAATGACTCACTGTGTTTGTGCAACCGGGAGTTTTCATGCACTGACACACACTCTCCCCTCTCCATCATGGCATAAAATCCTCCTGTCATTTTCCTTCCAAGAGACACTGCTTTGAAAAAATACTGCCATTGTTGCGCTTGTGCCAAGTATTAGAATTCCTACCGATCAAAACCGCATTCTCAGGGAGAGTTGCTTGTTACTCGCCAGGCAAAGGAACCGGTTTTTTGTTTTTGTTTTCAAGTAACATGAGGAATAAATTAAACCAATAAGAAAGAGAGCCGCTGGGGGAGGGGAGTTGAATGAGAAAAATCCTGCAGCACATAGAGAAAATGAACAATTATTCCATCTTCTTCCTACTTCAGAAGGGAAATTTTTTGTAAAATTAGCAGTTTTCCTAACACAGTTAGAATTTTTTGTGTGAGTGCTTCATTGAGTCTGAGGCTCTGGGTGGTCTCCATGGAGTTGGAGGCCAAGGACTTTTATCCCATCAGCTAGAAACATCTGACCCTTGCAAGGTCAAGAAGTGGTCAAAAGAATTTTCTCACTGCAGAGAGCCCTCCCTTTCCTCCCATTTCATAGTCCTCTCCTTTGAATATACTTACTTTTCCAGGAAATTTTCTTGACTGACCAAACAGCTAATGTAGCAGAAGATGGGGAAATTCCAAGTGCCTCCCAGATTGAGCAATAAAATTAGACACCACCCACCATCACAGAGCAAAGTACAGGAACATCAGCTGTGTCTAGAAAGCCCAGACTCCCCTCTGCTCAGCAGCCTTCCTTCATTCAGTCGCTCAAGGATAGCCTGACCTCCATCCCGCTTCCCTGTGCCAACTGGAAGTGGAGAGGGAAGACCAGTGAGAAAGCAACAGTGAAGAGGAGCCTCACCACAGACTATGCATTCCTCCCCCAGCTCCTCCCAATCCACTCAACCCAGGTCTCTTCTGGGAGTGGGGGAAGCCAAGCTCTGATAGCTGAAGTTTTTATTTTTGTTTATTTTTATTTTTATTTTTTTGAGTCAAGGTCTCACTCTGTCGCCCACGCTGGAGAACAGTGGCGTGCTCACAGCCACCACTTCTTCAACCTGCTGGGCTCAGACAGTCCTTCTACCTCAGCCTTCCAAGTAGCTGGGACTACAGGTGCGCACCACCATGCCCGGCTAATTTTTTGATTTACTGTAGATACAAGGTCTTGTCATGTTGTCCAGGCTGGTCTCTAACTCCTGAACTCAGGCAATCCTCTTGTCTCGGCCTCCCAAAGTGCTGGGATTATAGGCATGAGCCACCGTGCCTGGCCAATGCTTTTCAAATGAATAGGACTGGACTAGAATGCCAAATGTGAGACCACTTTAATAACTGAGTTGAGGAATCTGGAATCTCATCCTCATGTTAAAGATTCAACAGAGAATTGGCAAGTTGACAAAACACAGTTAAAAGCAATGACTTTTAAAAAAAAGAACCACTTCCTGTTTATACTCTGGATGCTTTTAAATCCTTCAGTAAATATGTTACACATAAATAGGCTTGAGATTTTATTTGCATGGCCCCAGGTCAGAGCTATGAAGTCATGTCCATCTGTGTATGTACAGTTTCACCACCAAAACTGAGTTGTGCAGAGATAAACAGCAGTCAGTTGTTCCAAGTACACAAAAGCAGAAGGGTGGAGAGGAGGGGGGAGAGAAAGGGCAGGAGAAACAGGAATAGAGGAAGTGGGGAGGGGAGAGGGGTCAGACAGAGAGAGAAGCTGTTTTCCCTCAGAGACTTGGAAATTGCATTTAAAAAAAAAAAATGTCAGAAAGAGATCATTCTGTGCAACAACAATCCAGGAGAGAAAAAAAGAAAAGAAAGTCACCAAGTTGAATTGTTTACCAGACTAAAAAGGAAAAGAATTTCTGTCAGATCTAGCCATAAAAGGACTAGCTGAGAAACACTGAAGCACAAAAATTAATACCATCTTAAACTAAGGGAAGAAAGTAAAGATGCCTCCTTTCACTTTTAATTTTAGTGCTTAACACTAAAATTTATTTTTAAAGCTCCAAGGTTAGTTAGCCAGGCATAGTCGAGGCTGCAGTGAGTGAGCTCTATCTTGCCACTGCTCTTCAGGCTGGGTGACAGAGTGAGACCCCAACTCACAAAACAAAACAAAATGAACTCCAAGGTTAACAAGATCATGAAAAGAATTAAAACAAAGAGATTAAATTCAAGGAGACTTGTTCCATATCTGAATTCTCCCCTGTAGCCACCTGGCTATGATATCTGTATCGGTCTTCTTCAAAACTGACTAAGCACATAAAGCTACCTGGGATCTTGTGAAAACACAGATCCTGATTCTACAGGTTGGGGATGAGGAAGAGATTTTGCATCTCTAGCAAGCTCCGTGTGTTGCCCATGCTATAGGCCAACAGATTACACTTTAAGCAACAGGAATTTAGACCACCCACTCATTGCCAAAAGTTTTCTTTTACAGAATATAGAAGTAAAAAAATAATTAACCTTTACCTATGTCTCTAAAATTTTTTTGTTGTTTATCGAGTGAATATTAATACCGCCCATAAAGCTGGGTACAGAAAAAACATGTCCCCAGCCTTCCCCCAACCTGTGGAGAAGGAGAAGATTATGGGAACCAGAAACTGTGGCATCTCTCCCCTCCAGTCTGGGCCAGGTGTGCCCCCATGCCAACTGCTTTGCTAATACCAGCAAGTCAGTATTGTGCTATCCCTTCAGTAGGTATGGCCTGCACAGAGAATCCTTTCCCCTATCCTCTAAGGCTTCACATTTACAGAGGGCAGGTTGGGGTTTCTGCTCTTTCACCCTCTCTGGTCACAGTTTCTCCCTCCTCCACCTAATTTGATCCAGTGACATATCCCAAGGAACAAACATTTCCAGTCTAAGATAGGGCAACTCCTACAAAGTCCCACTTTGGGGTAGCTCAGTTATGTCCCCTCAGTGGAAACAGAAAGGGTAGAGCCCCAGGGCAAAGAAGCAAGACCCTGCTCCAAGGGAGAGAGGACACATGAGGAACGGGGAATGTCAGCACCCCAAGATCTTTATGATAGGATAACTAACTGAGACATCATTGGCTCCTGCTTCCCAAGTATTTCCTCTTCCTCTTTTTGACCACACAGCTGGACCCTTGATAGAAAGACATTGCAGAAGTATGTTGTGGCCTCTGTCAGTTTTAGCTAAAATCTAAAGCTGAACACCAAAAGCTGCTCTCTGCCTTGTTAGCATCTGAAAGAGATTACACTAAAGCCTGTGAGATTTACTAGAAATTGTTCTAGATGTGATTGTGCTAGAAATGCCTGTGATTATAGAGATTATACTACAGATTTTGTGAAGACAGAAGGGGGTGGTGTGCCTCCTAAGGCAGCACGTGGGGGCGGGGAGATGTCCTAGAGAACAAGGAAGGTCAGATGTGGTGGGAGAGGACAGGGCAGCAGAATTGGGCAATGTTGTAAAATGGTTGCCTGAGGTTGTGATGAGACTTCAGAGTGATGGCTATGTTATGGGCCCAGAACGCCAGCCCCGGGGAGGTGCAGCTCTCAGCCTTGGCAAAAGCAGGTGGGGTCCCAAACCATCAGGGAGACCCCTTTGTGGGGAACCTGGGGGCTGCACAAGGGGCTTCTCAACACTAAACAGGGAAGAGACTTTGAGAAGGAGATGCTGAAGATATACCCTGAGCCCAATCTCAGGCTATCCCCCAACTCCCAGTGCATAAGTTTGCTAGGGCTGCTGTAACAATATACCACAGACTAGGGCTTAAGCAACAGAAACGTATTTTCTCATAGTTCTGGAGACTAGAAGTCTGAGATTAAGGTGTTGGTAGGATTCTTCTGAGGCCTCTTTCCTTGATTTGTGGATAGTTGTCTTGCCTCTGTGCCTGTGTTCTAATTGGCTCTTCTTATAAAGATGACAGGCATATTGGTTAGGAACCACCCTAATGACCTCATTTTAACTTAAAATTATAACTTAAAATGAGGTCATTAAAGACCCTATCTTCAAATATAGTCACATTTTGAACAACGAGGGGTTAGAACTTCAACATACAAATTTGCAGGGGACACAATTTAACCCCTAATGCCTGCCACCTCCACCTTACCCCAAAGAGTAGAATGGTACTCACTCCAACTTCGAGGACTCTGGTACTCATCAGGTCCTGAGGACTATTCCTATCTCATGCTGCAGTGTAGACTGGGATCTTTGTAGACGGAGTCCTGAGTATAAATATTTTTAACAACTAAGAGACCTCCCTGTCCAACTTTGGCCACAGTTCCTTGGGATCAGGCTGGTGAATGGGCAAGTAACTCAACCCTGTACAATGTGCCCATGAGCACTGAGGTGTGGGCAGCCCTGACCACTTTAAGTTCATGCCCCAAAAGTAACATCAGGGTACCCTTTCTCTGAGTGTCTGCCTCTTTATATCCCCCTTCTTGTGTTCGTCATCTTCCTACAGTTATTCAGGAAGCATAAGCACAACACCTTCCTGCCTGAGCAGCACTAGTTTGGCAATCAAGCAATGGTCTTTCTTTGAAGTCTAGGGTTTAGCCTTGCCTCCTAACCAGATTGTAAACTTCTTGATGTCAGAATCCAGGTCTTAAGTCTGTGTGTATCACAGTCCTGCACACAGCAGGACAGAGTAGTCAGGAAGAATGAAGGGTCTGTGGTCTAACCCTATATGTAGGTCAAGTAAGCCTGCCACTGGTTCATGGATACTGGTAGAAGTCACAAAACCCCTGAGTCATCACAAAGAACAATGTATTATGTACACCAGTAGCAGTGGCCAGAGCAGCAGCATTTTGCATGGGTTCCACGAGATCAGTTCCCACAGGAAATGCAAAGAGGCATTGCAGGCGACGCCAGCACACACAGTAGGTTGGGTTCCAGAAGATAAATTCTGAGCTTAGTGAACCTGATTCTTTTATAATAAGCATTCCTGTTCATTGCGCTAGAAGCCACCATTCTCCAAGGCTGCACTAGGAGGTACAAACATCTTTGAAAAAACAGCCTGGAACAAAGGTAGTCAGTGTCATTGCCACCGCTTGCAAGATGTGTAGAAACATGAAAGACCCGGAGGGAGACAGCAATCAACAGTTGCTGATGAGTTCAGCTTTCCCTGAAGCCTGCCTAAGAAGGGCTTCTAAAGGCTTTTCCCTGATAATGGGTCTCTGAGATTAGCCATCTCAACCTAGACTGGTGTCTGGCTCAACTATATTTACATTTGCCTGTTTAGCAGAGAATGAGAGGCTGCCATTATTCTATTGCTGGAGTAAAATAAATACTGAGGTTCTAAATTCCTCTGAGACTCTAATTTCTCCCTTTTGGGGGGTTTAGGCATAGGGACTGCAATGGTTCTGAGCCAGAGTTTTTCTGACTGGTGATTTTTGGGCTCTAGACTCTAGGAGATAAGAAACCAATTGGTTTTACACCTACTACTCATCCAAGGTTGACTTCTCTAGGGAAGGATTCTGGAGCACTCCACACCTCTCAACCACCAAAGAGAACTACCCACTCCCTCTTACTATTATCTCCTACATTAGAGTTCAGTAAACTTTTTTTGTTATTAGCCCAACAGTAAATGGTTTATGCTTTGTGGACCATTCAGTCTCTGTTAGGACTACTCAGTTCTGCCCTTGTAGCACAAAAATTGCCACAGTGAACAAATGGGTATGGTTCGGCTTCAATAAAACTTTATTTACAAAAACAGGTAGCAGACTGGATCTGCCCTTCAGGCTGTAATTTGCTGACTCCTGTCCACACTCTGAATGTACTTCTGTCTCACAGATTTATTTACAAATCTTTGTGTGAAGAATAGGCTGGTGAGAGGCTGTGGAGAGAGTAACACCATCCTCCTCACAGGTTCTTCACTCTAAAACTCTCGTGCATGGAGCCAGTTTCTCACAGCAGCAGCTCTGCACCCATTCAGCACAGCTTCCTGCCGAGGGTTAAGGTGGGGGCTGGAATCAGTCCCCTGTGGGACTGCTAAGTCATAAAACCCACCTCATGGAGATTTCATAAAGCCCCAGCCTGCTTTCCTGCCCTTCAAAAATGCTTACATCTGCATATTTATATTATGTATTCATGTATAAAGAAAATGAAAAAAGTAAAAATCAAATTGACCAGATCTTGTTCCACATACCACATAGTTCTGTAAAGTTTACAGGTCAAAGTTGTAGCTGCTTAGACAATCCTAATAAGTAGATTCTTTTTTTTAATTGAAGCCTCCCTCTGTTGTCTAGGCTGGAGTGCAGTGGTATGATGACTACAAGCCTTGACCTCCTGGACTCAGGCGATCCTTCTGCCTCAGCCTCTCAAGTAGCTGGGACTATGGACATGTGCCATCACTCCCGGCTAATTTTTAAATTTTTGTAGAGATGAGGTCTCGTTGTGTTGCTTAGACTGGTCTTGAACTCCTGGGCTCAAGCAATCCTCCTATATTGGCCTCATAACATTCTGTGATTACAGGCATGAGCCTCCATGCCTGGTCAGTAGGTAAAAAGATTCTAAGCACACTACAGTCACTTTCACTTTACATCAAATTGATAAAAATCATAAAAAGGAGTTTTGCCACTTGGGATGTAGAGCAGAATATAATTAAATTTAGTCTTACTAGGACCTTATTTCCATAGGATAAACCAACTCTCATTTAATGCCATACTAATCAACACAAAGAAAGATCTTTCACCGCACATGGGGTGTATAAGCAAAGGGAAACCAGCATCTTTCTGGGCAAAGCTTTTCCTGGATGCTTTAATCAGCATTGGGGAAAATGTGACAATGCTCAAGTTCATGGACTTGAGAACTCTGGGGTGGGAACAGTGTATATGAATGGTGGGGGGAGAAGGAAGGAGGAGGGGCTGGACAGTGCCACTGGGGAGGCAGGTGTGAGGAGAGGGGCTGTGAGGGCCCTGGGATGCCTTGGACAGGGACATGCAAGAGCCCAGGTGGAAGTCTTTGGTGGCTCACAGGACGATGGCAGCTGGGGTCTTCTCCTTAGAGGGGGAAGGGGGCACTGAATTTGCCCCTAACAGCTTTTTCTCTGATTCTTCCTCATCCTGTGGGGGGGAAAAAAATCAATCCTTGGGGGGAAAAAGGGATGCAGATAGAGTTAGTTTCATAGAACTTGATAACCAGGAAGAGGGAAGAAGAATGGGGGGGAAAGGCCACAGGAAATAGGGATCAAGCAAAAAAGATAAGGTGGCAGAGGAAGGGGTGTCAATAAATACCTGAGACAGAATGGAGAGAAAAGTGGGGAAATCAGAGTAGAGGAGAGTGGGGAGAGGCCCAGGGTAGCAGAAGTTGGCCCAGGACACAGTGACCAAGTCACATTCCCCAGACAGTAAAGAGAAGAGCCACGTATGGAAGGAAGCAGTGTGAGGCGCAGCCTGGCCTTGGATAAGGGAGCCCCTGGCCCCGATGCTCCTCCCAGCGCCCTCGCTCTCACCACCCAGACCCAAGCTGTCTAGAGGCACCTCCCTGACAACTCACCAGGGACTGGGAGTCCTGACTACACAAGCTTCGAAGACCCACTCCCAGGGAAGCCAAGGACACAATGACCTTCAAGACACAGACGGCCAGGAGCAGGACACGGAATGCTAGGAACAAGTTCTGGAGATAAAAGAAGAAAAAAAGATAGTCACAAATCAGCTGCTCCAATTCTGCCCTTCAACCCACGCACACACAGACTCTGTCCAGCTAGCTACTCCCCACCAAAGCAGACTGCGTTTTCCCACTGCAGTTTCCATCCCACTGGTTTGTCTGCAGTGTGACCCTGCCACTGCCCATCGAGAAGTGGAGTCTATCTCTCCAGTCTCTAGAATCCAGGAGAGCATGTAATTACTTGGGCCACAGTAAAAGTGACACTATATAGGGGTAGGGATAACCCCTTATGGGCCTGGCAGTTTCCACTCCCTGTCTCTTGAAATGCCCATAGTTGAGGTGTTCCCCCACTGGAACCTAGCTGCTGTGCTATGAGAAGCCCAGGCCATGGGAGAAGCCACTGTAGGCTCTCCAGCTGATAGCCCCAGCTGAGCTCCCGGCCATGTGAGAGCGTCATCCTGGACATCAAGCCCAGCTGAGTACTTGGATGACCTCACCCCAACTGACATCTGAGTGCAACTGCATGAGAAAACTCATGAGTGAAAACTGCCCATCTGAGTCCAGTCAACTCACAGAACTGCGAGAAATAAGAAATTACAGTTTTAAGCCACTACATTTTGGGCTGATTTTTAATTCAGCAAGAACACCTACACACCACAAAAGATGGAAGGATGGCCCACAATCTCCTCTCTGAAATGTCTTCTTTTTGCTCCTCATCCCCTTTGATTCAGAGAATCTTCATGTCATGAGGGTCTGAGAAATATCTTCAACTTAAATTAAAACCTCCTGAACCTGGCTGGGTATGGTGGCTCATGCCTGTAAACCCAGCACTTTGGGAGGCAGAGGCAAGAGGATTGAACAGGCCCACGGTTCGAGACCAGCCAACTTGACAAGACAGTAAATAAAAAAAATTAGCTGGGCGTGGTGGCACATGCCTGTGGTTCCAACTACTTGGAAGGCTGAAATGGAAGGATCACCTGAGCCCAGCAGGTTCAGGTGCAGTGGCCATGAGCGTACCATTGCACTCCAGCCTGGGTGACAGTAAGACTCTGACTCAAAAACAACAACAAAAACAAAAAACTCCTGAACCAAAGACCCAGGATGAAGTCCAAGTTCAAAGAGCCTACACATCTGTCCTCCAGTGTCCCCAACTCCTTGAGAGCAAAGGGTTATAATGGGGTCCCTGGAAGACTAGACTTCATTCTCACCTGCAGCATTTTCACGTAGAATCTGCACTCCTTCTCCCTCCAGTCATCACTTCTTCCGTGCATCCATCTGTAGTCAGTGGTGACAAACATAGGGTCTGGGCGATCACACACAGTGTCAGACAAGCCATCAGTGTGCCAGACTAAGCTGTTCACACAGAGGACGACAGCAGCCACAGCCGTAGCAATGCCAGCCAGGGTGAGCAGGCTGGATACACAGCCCTAAAAGAAAGAGAATCAGGACACAAACCCCCTCTATCAATGGAGAAGGCCATGAGGTCCCCACCTCGAACCCATCTCCTCTTTTCCAGTACCTGTCCAGGAAACCCTCCCCGCCCCTCTAAGAAAGACCCCAGGATATTGGCAACAAAAGTGTAGAAAGCAAAAAACAGAGCTGAAAAACTCAGGATTGAACAAGGTTGGGGAGAGAGGATGCCCAAGACTCACTGAAAGTTTGCCCGGGCACTTCTCATGGACGATGGCTCCGACTCCTGCTGCAATCACCTAGGAAAAGAAGATGCCAGAAAAAGGCCTTCAATTTACTCTCCTGAATTGGTCTTCCATCACCCTTCCACCAACAGATCCCAGAACAGACAATTCAAAGCAGAATCCAAGGCACAAAGACACCAAGCATATGAATAGAACTCCAGTTACAACTGTTCCAATCTTGCCTTAAAGAGAAAAAAATGGAAGTGGCAGGGTTTTACCCACCCCTTAAGGCAGCTTCTTCCTGGCAAAGGACATTTGGGCCCAGGGTCTTTGGTTGCATCCCCAAATCCCAGACCCGGATCCAAAGGAACATTCTCCTTGCCCATAACCTCTTGCCTCCCACCAAGCTCACAGCCTGTTTCATACTCACCACAGAACCTGCCCAGAAGGCACAGCCTGAGCCACGCAGCTGGATCCAGGGCCCAAAGTAGAGACATACTCCAAGAGCACAGCTCACAACCCCCAGTAATATCTGAGTCACCTGCAAGACAGGATGACAAACAAGACCCTTTCCATGAGCCCACACACCCCAAGTACCCTGGGAGTAGGTACCCAGCTCCTACCTAGGTGACTTTCATCTCCTTTTCCTCTGCCTTAACCCCTTTGCAGCTCTGACTCGGTTCTGTTCCCTTAACATCCATGAAGCAGCATTGGTCTGGGTCACTCCTCATCCCTCTCATTGGCTCGGCTGTTTATCCTTCCTTCCTTTTCCCCAACTTCAACACTTTCTCATCCCACTTTCCTCTCATTCTCCCTTGGAAGTTCCATCATCTCATCCAAACCCTCAGCCTGACCTCAGCTTCTGGCCCTAATCTTTCTCTTCAGAGTCAAACACATACTTTTGAGGGCTCTGTGGCCAGCACAAAGATGTGCTTCTAAGATCCCCTTCAAGAAAGAGGTGTCACTGCTAACAGTCAACAGTTGTCACCTCCTTCAGGATTACCCTCATTCTTCAAGCTGAGGATGCACTCTTTAGGGATGACCTCTCAGCCAATGACTAAGCAAGGTAGTAGTTCGAGGGCCATTTCCACCATGTGGAACTCCTGCTAAGGGTAGCCTTTGCCAGGGAGCTCCCCATTGGGCTGACAGTCTATATTGCAGCTTGAAGACTCCCCTTGGCCAATCCTGCTCCCTTTCTTTCATTCCACAGGTGTTATATCTCAATAAACCATTTACACACCTAATTCCAACTCACCCTCTGCTTCCTGGAGAACCTAAATACCACCACCTGCATGTCCTGCCAGAATCTCAGAGTTGTTGTCATATCCAATTCCATACCTCACACACCTCCAGTGTCTGCCCCTCCTGACTGTCAGGGATCCAATTGCCTGGTCACCCACACTTCAAACCCCTGCACGTTTTTGGATTCGTCTCTTCCCTTATACCCCAAGCCCATTCACTCCCAAGCCATGGAGACTCTTTCATAAAATCTGGACTCCCTTTTACCCCAAAATTTATGCTATGATTATGCAAGTGCAGACCCTTAATACTTCTCACCTGGCCACCTCCTGACTCCAAGGAATCTTAAAGCTCAGGTTCCTGCTCAGATCCATCTACAGCCTTCCCACTGTTGAAGCTTATTCAGGGAACAATTCTTACCTTGTTTTTCAAGGCTCTTGGCAATACGGCCCCTAATCAATCATGAATTCTGTTCATGAATTCCATTCTCTTTACTCTTTACTATTATAGAACTTTCTCTATACATTCTGGCCTCTTTGCCTTTGCTCCTACCATTCCTTAACCCAGAATGCCTTTTCCTCCATCTTCCACCTCTGTCTAAACTCGTTCCTTCTTCAGGGTCCTCCTGCCCCCAAAGATGTCAGGTGTACTTCTTGTTTCTCACCTCACCTGATCTACTTTTAATTCCAGTCATTTGTTGGCAGGGTGAAATGGCTCACACCTGTAATCCAGCCCTTTGGGAGGCTGAGGCTGGAAGATTGCTTGAGCCCAGGAGTTCAAGACTAACCTGGGCGACACAGCAAAATCTCACTCCTACAAAAAGTTAGCCGGGCATGGTGGTGTGCACCTGTAGTCCCAGCTACTCAGCAGACTGAGGTGGAAGGATTGCCTGAGCCCAGGAGGTCAAGGCTGTGGTAAGTTGTGATCATGCCACTGCACTCCAGCTCAGGTGACAAAGTGAGACTACAAATCAAAAAAAAAGGAGAAAAAAAATCTAGTCATTTGTGTAGCTGCCTGATTCCTCCTGATGGATGCTGACCACTTTTAGGCTATAGCCTAGGGATTCTTTCTGTAGTCCTGTCTGAAGTGCTGAGCCTATTGCTTTGTACTTGCAGGCCCCCAATCCAAGTGGCTTCAATGAAACTGAATTAACAGCCTCCAGAGAGTCTTCTTCCCGTTGCTCTGCCACTGAACAAGAGAGACCCATCTATACCAAAGAAGAGGATAATTATTCCTTTCCATCCAAATCTCTGTGGGGAAACTTCCAAAACTTCCTATACACAATGAGATATAAATAGTGAATTGTCCTGTCTCTCTCATGAGAATTCATCCCATTTTCCTTTTTTGCATCCTACTGAAGAAGGACAGTTTCCATTGTGAAAGTTGGTCGTACAAATTGGGTCATTCTTGTCACACCCAACTAAAACAGAGTCCAGAGGCCAGGGCCCAAAAGCACTCAGTACAAATATTGCTCCAAAAATGTAATTCTCTGCAAGCCTGGCTGCTGAAACTGCCTGCTGTAAACTGAAACCAGTTGTATCTAATGACTACTGAGATAACCCGCTGCAACTCTAAGACTATTTTTACACATGCTGTCACTCACCTATCAGTGCCAAAACCTTACTAGTGCCAATGAACTTTCTTAAAGAGCGGTATGCAGCATCTCTCCTTTTTATAAACCTGTAAACTTCTCTTCGTTCTAAAGACGTACCAAAAGACCAATGGGTCTGTGTGTATGCACCAAACTATAATTCCTTCCTCTCAAACAAAACATTTTCATTTCAGTTATTCAACCATTTATTTCAATTAACTTTGTAACCTCATTAACCGGCTCTGCCAGCCCACTCTTACCCCTAGAGCCAGCATCTCATAATTCATCCTGCCAGGCTCCCCACGGCGAGAAAGAAACTGCTTCAGGGAACCCCCAACTTTCAGCAGTGGTGCCAAAGCTGATTCCTGGTGAATGTGGATGTTGATGTGGGTGGGCAGGGTTGGTATAGAGGCCACAGTGACTCCATTCATGGTCACCATGTTTTGGGTCATCCTGCCTGCCAGGGAGAAAATGCAAAGAAGTGAAGTCTGGGAACTAGGTAAGATAAAAAGTATACACAGCTTAGGTAAGGGGAGAGAAAACAATCTCTCTGCCAAGAGCCAAAAGGTCTTCCTGATACAGATATTAATTTTATGGTGAACTTTAGTATATATATCTACACATATAATACTTTCTAATATTTAAAAAATAATTCAGCCGGGCTCGGTGGCTCAGCCTGTAATCCCGCGTCTTTGGGAGGCTGAGGTGAGTGGATTGCTGC
>NW_007250622.1:70855-74249 GCF_000164805.1 Carlito syrichta
GCCACTGCACTCCAGTCTGGGTGACAGAATGAGACCCCAACTCAAAAAAAAAAAAAAAAATTCAAGAGATACAAAAGAATATACCTTTAAAACCCCATCACCCATCTTTTTCTCCCAGCTACCTAGTTGTCTTCCAGATGGAAACTGAAACTAAAATCCTGCAATGACTTTTTTTCTTACAAAAGCATGTAAAAATATTATTTCTCTCCCTATTTTCCCACAGACAGTAGCATACTATACATACTGATCTACACAATACTATGTTCATATCGCCATATGTTTTAAGAATAATTCTACACTAGGCCATAAAAAGTGACACCCTAAATAACAAATAGAGACAGGCTCTCTAGAAGAAAATGACATTTATTCAGGAATAGGGCACTGCAATGAGAATATGTGTGTCATAGTAAGCCATATGCATATTCAGGGAGATAAAGGAAGACTAAGGTTTTTAAAGAAAAAATGAGGAGAACTATATAATTGTTTTGAGGTAACTGTCCTTGGCTACAAAGACCAATAACAAGGGTGACAACTGCCCGAGGTTGGACAGACAATTGCTGAGCAGGTGTCCTCGCAGAAGTATTTTTTTGTATACGGTTGTGATGGTCTTTGTGCAAGGTTGTGGTTTTGCAGAGTCCGTTGTAATAATTTTTTATATCAGGCATATAAATATAAATGCACGAGAACCATCCCTTCTCACGAGTGACTCCATTTTGATTCTGACAATTTTCACGAAAGCTTCTTCACTCATTTGTATAACTATAGGAATAGTATTCCACTGTAGGAATCTATCATTATTTATTTAAGTGGGTCACTAGATGTTTAGCTTATTTCCAATCCTTTCCCATTACAGCCAATGTGGAGTTGGCGGGTCAATGAGATTGTGAATTTGCAATTTTAGAAGATACTGCCAGTTAGCCTCCATGGAGGTGTAGCACTTCACATACAAGAGACCATCCAGGAGTGGAGAAGCCTCTTCCTACTGCCGACAGAGCCAATTAGCAAAATCTCTTAACATTTTCAATTTTATTCAGGGAAAATTACAATCCATTGTAGATCTTAATTCTATGCAATAAAATGTCTCATTTTAAATGGGTATCTTTTGGTTCAAGCATGTGTTTGGAATACGAATAAATATCTCAGCGAGTTTTGAAAAATGTATACATTTGTGATAGCTGCAATCAAGATATAAGACATTTCTGCATGGCAGAAGTTCCCCAATGCCCCTTCCCAGGAAATTTCCTCAACCACTGGCCACAGGCAGCTATTGATCTGCTTTCTGCAACAATTCCAATATAGTTTTAGTCCATGGTTCTCTTATTAGAAATGAGGTTGATCATCTTTCCATGTGTTAAAGGCCATTTTTATTTCTTCTTTTGTGAGTTCTCCATTCATAGCCTATGTCCTTCCTGTTGTATTTTGGTCTATAGAAGTTCTTTATTTTAAAAAAATTCCATCTGTGATATGAGTTCCAAATATTTCTTTATAATTTGTCATTTACTGTTTGACTTTGCTTATATTTTTATATAATCAAAGTTTTACTCTTTTATGGCTCTAGGTTTTATGTCATACTTTTTTTAAAAGTTCTATTTTTAGATTACAAAATAATTCTTCCATATTTTCTTCTAAGTGGTTTTATGTTTTCAGTCTTCACTTTTAAATATTGGCTCATCTGGAATTTATCTCATAAGCTGGAGGGCACTGGTTCAAGCTTTTGTTGTTGTTCAGATGGTTACCTTTTGAAGGGTATGCTCCATTTGTGGAATGTATCATCCTTCTCTCACTGATTTAAAATTCTCTCCTGAGCAAAAGTGACATTCCTAAAGGAATGTAGGTCTACTCTAGTCTTTATATTCTGTCCATTCGTGTGTCTGATGAGTCACGCAGTATCAGCACAATTTTAAGTATAGTTTAATATCTATTTGGGCTGTTTCATGATCCTTCATATTATGTTTTTCTTTCAGAATTGTCATGGCCATTTTTACCAAATTGCTTCTCCATGTGCACTTTAGAAATCATCTTGTCTAGCTCCAAAAATGTAGGTCTACTCTAGTCTTTATATTCTGTCCATTCGTGTGTCTGATGAGTCACGCAGTATCAGCACAATTTTAAGTATAGTTTAATATCTATTTGGGCTGTTTCATGATCCTTCATATTATGTTTTTCTTTCAGAATTGTCATGGCCATTTTTACCAAATTGCTTCTCCATGTGCACTTTAGAAATCATCTTGTCTAGCTCCAAAAGAAATCCTGCATAGGCAATTTCAATGGGCATCCCGGTTAAGTAGTACAGTTTAAATCAAATATTAATAACAACTCTAACAACACCTCCCATTTGTATTCTACATACTTTTCAGAGCAGTTTCATTCTTTCATCCTCCTGTCCTCCTTTGAGTTAAAAAGGACAGGTGTTTGACAATTCTGCAGATAAGATGAAACTATTCACAGACACACAAAAGGAAGCCTAGCCCCAGATTCAAGGCAGACCTTCTCTTGGGGGCCCCAGGGTCAGCAGAAAGTTGCAGGCTTGAGTATGCCTTGGGTTCCAACTACCTCAGAGACCCCCGCCCCACCTCAAGCCCCAAATCTGTCTCACCCCGATCTTCCCGAGGAGCGGGATCTGAATCAGTCAGCACCATGCAACTCCTCCTCCCCAGTCACCCGCTGCCCTGGAGCTGGGGAAAGAATCTGGGACCACAGCCACGCCCTGGGCCCTGTCCCAGCAGCCACCCTACTTTAGGGCTGCAGTCCCAAAAGAGCCCCCGCCAGAGTCACGGCAAGAGGCGCGGGAGGGGACCAGTCAGGCACAGGCCTTTCCTCACCCTCCCAGCCATTATCCCAGGGTCACATCTTCCAGTCTAGCATGTCCCTCCCTCCCTCCCAGGCGAGTCATACGGGAAACCAGGAGGGAGGGAGAATGGCCTCCTGCGGGCTCGGGGGCAGGACCCTGGAGACTCCTCAGGAAAGAGGGTCCTGCGGCAAGAGAGTCTCCCATAAGAAGGGTCACCTGAGCCGCCCAGGGCCCTGCCTCACCTGCTGTCCACTGGGAGCCGGCTGCCAAGCAGAGTGGGGCTGGGAGGAGCGGACCTGGAGCTGCGGAGTGGCGGGTGGGAAGGGAAAGGAGATGGGAGGGGAGGAGGGTGAGGGCTGGGCCTTCAGCACCGTGGTTTCCGGTTATTAGCTGGGGCAGCGGGGCCCGGCAAGGGGGTTACCGCCTTGAGTGGAAAACTTGGCTGGAGAAAGCAGATCCCACACGCGCGCACACACACTCACACACACACCCACTCGGACGACACCCACACCCACTCAGGCAATACGCATGCACACACGCACACACAGGTCCCCACTTGTTCAGAAAGCCCTGGCAAGTGCGGCTGCTGGCAAGGACCACCTG
>NW_007250622.1:74454-83149 GCF_000164805.1 Carlito syrichta
CCCCTCCCGCTGTTTGCTGGGAAATTGCTGTGCAAAGTTTGGCCTCCTCCACCATCCTCCTCCCCTCTGTCTCTAACTTCCCCCTCCCGCCGCCGCCGCTGCCAGGTCTTGGCTCTGGCCAGCTCTCGCAGCCCTCCGGCTACTCTCGCTGCGGTCCCCAAGGAGGCAGGTGAGGCGCACCCCACACCAGGCAGCCCCTTCCCGGGAGATCCTAACATAGAGGACCCTCCCCAGGGCCCGCCACGGCCCCAGCCTGCTTCCTCACGGCTGGCCGGTGAGGGATGAGGGACCCCAACCAGGAATGTGACTTCAAGAAAAGGGCCTGAGGAGAGGCCAGGTGCATTCCTGCCCTTTGACCTCCACCTGCACCACCGTGCAGTCCTTCCTGGGGTGGGGGACAGCTTGAACAGACTGTGTGGGCGGAGTAGTCACTGGTGGAGCGGGAGTCTTGGGGTGGGGGTGGTTCTGGCGTCCAGCTGCCGTAGGAGCTCAACAGGCAGCCTGGGCTGGGGGTTCCTTTCCGGAGCCCGAGGGCTCTGGAGCAGAGGCCCAAGGAAGAGCTTCCACTGTCTGCCAAACCCAGTGAGTCAGCAGAGAGGATGAAAGGTGGGGGTGCCAGGCGCTGTTTGACCCAGATGCCAGGGCCCCGGGAGGAGAATGAGGGGACAGAGCAGATCTGGAGCAAAAGAGAAGGTTCCAGTGGGTTCAGCACTTGCTGCAGCCCCAGCAAGTTCAGCTTGTCTTAATCCCTCCGGAGGGCACTGTGACCAGGGCAGCCATTTGGTATCCCTGTGCCCCACTAGCCTCTGACCTCCCCAACTCCAATGAAATCTGTGAAAACCTGCCAGCTCTTCCTCACTGATGCTTTCTTCCTCACAGATGGTGTCCTTGACCATGGGGACAGCTGATAGTGGTGAACTGGCCCCAGAGGCTCCACAGCCCACCCACATCAACGTGCACATCCACCAGGAGTCGGCCCTAGCCAAGCTCCTGTTGACCTGGTGCTCTGCCCTACAACCCTCAGCCACCCAGCCCAGGGGCAGCAACCGCCTGCTGGTGGCCTCATGGGTGAGTGTGGCTGCCTGCCTCATGGGGCCACAAGAGAGACACCCGAGTCTCCCTGCAGCAGGCCAAGGGAAGAGCCCTTTTCTTGCCACCCCACACTCTGAGTAGGACATCTAGCCACTTGTATCTTCTTACTCGGGAATCAGCTTCTCTGGCCTTCTCAGTGAGAATCTGGGTAGGGTAGGCTCTGGGCTGAAGTGGTGTGGAGGAGCCACTGACCAAGCAAAACCCCAACTGCTGGAGCCCTCAGTCCATTCTCTCCACTCTGCCAGACTCTTGATGGGCAGGCTCTCCTCTCTTCTCTCCCCTTTGTCTTTCCCTTCCTTCCTCCTTCTCCTCCTCCTTCTTCCTCTTCCTCTTCTCTTTTCTTCTCTTCTCTTCTCTCTTTCTGTCATGGAATTTTAGCTATTAATACCTGGAATAGCAGGTCGTCTGAGCCACCCTAAGTCTTGGGGACAGAAGGCCACCTCTGTGCCTGGGCATCCGGAAGCCGGGTTTTCCAGTCCTTTGTCTTTCAGGTGGTACAGATCGTGCTGGGGATCTTTAGTTGGGTCCTAGGAGGATTCCTCTACCTCTGCACTTACTCCATTGTGGTGGGCTCAGGAGCTGCCATCTGGACAGGGGCTGCGGTGAGTGGAGCAGGAAGAGGGTTGACCTCCCATGAGAGGTGCAGGGGTGTTACTCTCCTTATTGCCTTCACACTGCCACCTTCAGTGGCTGCAGAATGCTAGCAATGGGAACAGTTATCTAGGCCCGTTTCCTGGTTGTGCAGGTGAGAAAACAGTCCCGGGCAGTGGTGGCCTGTCCTGAGGCACACCCATCAGCTCTCCCAGTTCCCTACCCACAGGTTCTCCCACCAGGCTGGGAGGCTCTCTCTGCCTTCAGCAAATATCAACTGAGGATCTAAAGACCCATTCACTTCCAGATGCTTGTGTTGAGATAGGGGAGGCAGAATGTGCTAGGCAGTATGAGATTCATAAAGAAGGGTTACCTCCTGGTTATTCCCATTGTCTTCTGCAGGTCCTGCACACAATGGGAATCCAAGGATTAATATCAACAGACGTGTGTGTGCCATCTGCATAGGAGCTGGGTGGGCTAGTCATGGTAGGATGGAGGAACCCTTGGGCTTACACCGACACACTCAGAAAAACAGCAAGACTCACATATTTATTGAGAAAATAATCCTTTTCATCCATCCAATGGCAAAACACTTTGAGTTAGTTACAGAATAGTCAGACAGGATTTGGATCCATCTGTCCCTTGGGATATACTAGACTTCCTGCTCTCCAAGCCCATCTGGGTGGATTGCTGGACACTGTTGGGATAGGCTTCTAGACCTGAGGCACCCAAAGATGCACCCCATATTGAGAGCTTCTCCAGCACCCTACAACTTCTATCAACAAGATCCCACCATCCCTGGAACTTTCATAAAGCACTTGGTGTTACTTAAAAAAGGTTTAGGAGAAGGAAGAATGGGCTTACATCTGGCTTGACCAGGGGCCGTGGTAACTGGAGCAGGAGAGTGGTTGACCTCCTGTGAGAGATGTAGGAGTTTATTCTCCTTGTTGCCTTCGCACCACCAGCTTCAACGTGGGGTTACAGAATGTT
The DNA here is from genome assembly GCF_000164805.1 of Carlito syrichta. Classification (NCBI taxonomy): domain Eukaryota; kingdom Metazoa; phylum Chordata; class Mammalia; order Primates; family Tarsiidae; genus Carlito; species Carlito syrichta. Next base: position 77,128 of record NW_007250622.1, read on the forward strand.
AGCAATGGGAATTACCCCAGTTACCTAGGCCCAGGCACATTTCCTGCTTGTGCAGGTGAGAAAGCAGCCAGAGGAGGTGGTGGCGTGTCCTGAGTCACATAGTCAGCTCTCTTGGTTCCCTGCCCAGAGCTTTTCAATGTCAGTAAATCAGAGCATCCTGCAGCCTCGAGAATGTAATCCAGGCTCTACACCCTCAACAGATACTTTACCACAGAGGACAAAGCTTAGCAAGATTTCAAACCCACTTAAGAATGTGCTGGGGAAGGGCTCTGTGGTGGAAGAGGACTCCCATTTCCCAGCACATTCTTTATTGAGAAAATAATAACCCTGCTCCTGGTTCAATCTCTCCCCAGGCTGTGCTGGCTGGAACTGTTTCCTTCATTTGTGAGAAACGGGGTGGAATCTGCTGGGTGAGTTGAGGGAAGGGAAGGGAAGGGGACCAGGCTCAGGCTGAAGGCTACCCCAGGCTTCTGCCTCCATAACTGGCTGCTCTGTGAGAGACTGAATCACTGATGTTTCTCTCTGCCTCTCTCCCCAGGCCCTGCTGAGGATCCTGCTGGCACTGTTAGCTTTCTCTACGGCCATTGCTGCCATCGTATTTGGGGCTAATTCGTTATATGACGGCTTCTATTATGACTATGATAGCTGCCGTTTGTCCTCCTCGGGGGACTGGTACACCCCACTCCCCAGCACTGTGAGTCCAGAAGAAGCCAGAAGGCTACACCTATGCAACTCCTACCTGGACATGCTGATGGTAGGTGGCCAAGGGGAAGCACCAACAGCAGGTGATAGGTAGGGAGAGCCAGGCTTTCCACCAGAAATAGGTGTTGTCTATTATGCAACAGGCTTGACTGTTGTCACCAAAGGTAAAGCAGAACAAAAGAGAAGTAGTCCTGTCACCAAAGGTAAAGCATTGAACAAAAGAGAAGTAGCCTGTGAGTGTTACGGGCTAGCAGGAAAAATAAGCATTAAAATAATGACAAATGAACCAATATTACAAATGTGCAAAGTGCTGCAATGGTTTTAAATGCGTGTTCTCCCTTGATCCAATCCAATCTTGGAGATTATCAGGGAATCAGATCGTAGCTCAAGACCATCACTGTACAAATGAGGACACAGGCCCCAGGAAAGGAGTTTCTGGCTACATTGGGCACACAGGACACATTGACTTCCCCCCACCCCAGAAGCCACAAACCTGGGGACGAGGGGATGAAGTGAGAAGTCTGGGGACAGAGCAGAAAGACAACCATCACCCTGGTGCCTACAGCCCTGGCCCTCTGTCCCCAGGCCCTGACCATCAGCCTTACGATCATGCTTATGGGTATCTGGATTCTGATGCTTCTGGCATCTCTGGTCCCTCTGTGGCTTTACTGCTGGAGAAGATTCCTAACTGAGGAGGTGAGTCCCTAAAGTGTGTGCCTGTGTGTTTGGGGCAGAAGAGCTGTTCAGAGGGGACAGGAATGGAGCATGCATGGTTTAGAGAGGAGAAGAGGGCCCACTACACAAGTCTCAAGTAGCATCATGCCTATTCCCCATATCCCAGTGGTGGCCCAGCCCAGAGAGCCCCTGTCCCCCACGGAGTGGCGCCTAAGCCAAAGACCCCAGGAAGCTAGGGAAGTCTATCTTCATGCTAGGCCTTTGGGGCTCTTTGCATCAGGTACCACATGACTTGTGTTGGATCTGGCAACTCTACAACTGAGTTGCCCTGGAGGAGAGCATCTGCCTTCTCTCTCAAAATCAGGGTTGTCTTGCCCCTCCCCTTCCCTTAGAAAACAGACCAGAAGAAGCTGTTGGGAGTGAGTGAGATCGAGCCTTGCCTGTCCTGATAACTCGTGCCTGGCACTCCCTCGGCACGGGGCCTGCCTGCATCTGACTCCTGGAAGAAGAACCCGACTGGGGAAGAGTGGCTCTTCCACAGCTCCAGTTATCCCCCTGGCGTGACCACGGCCACTGCCCTGCTCCACCCACCACAGCGAGGGTGCTTGCCCCTTCCTTGCTCCCCTCCCCCATGCTGTGCCGCTTCATGTCCTCTCCTGAGCAGTCATTTGATAATAAACCTTCATGTTATTGTTCGCAGCTACTTGCTTGCTTCGTTACTCCAGGCGATTTCTCTTGGCTGGGGGAGGCGGTGGAGAATGAGTCAGCAGCAAACCTCAGACACCTTCCTGCAACTCCCTGTCTGGGGCTAGAGACGTTGGCCTTGGGGCTAGTGCCTCTTTGCAGCTGTGGGTTCAAAGACTTGGGGGCAAAGATGAAGGGGGCTGAGACTCTGAGCCCCACTCCCTACCATTCAGATTTAAGAAAAGGAATGCTTGGCAATTTGACAATTGGACATTTATTTATGTATGTATGTATGTATTTATTTATTTATTTTATTTATTTGAGTCGGCGTCTCACTCTGTGGCCCAGGCTGTGGCCAGGCTGGAATGCAGTGGCTCACGGCCACCACAGCCTCAACCTAAAGGACTCAGGAGATCCTTCTGCCTCAGCCTTCCAAGTAGCTGGAACTACAGGTGTGCGTCACCACTCCTGGCTAATTTTTTGATTTACTGTAGTGACGCCTCGCCATATTGCTCAGGCTGGTCTCGAAGCCCTGAGCTCAGGCAATTCTCTCACCTCCTCCTCCCAAAGTGCTGAGATTACAGGTGTGAGCCACCGCACCTGACTGGATTTTTTTTATTTTGACTGTTCTGAAAGACTAGGAAGTAGACAATGCTAACATATAATCACTTTAAAATCATTTTTATAAGGTAAAACATGCAAAAATATGGCGAAATAGAATTCCTGAATAATCATCCCATAAAAATGATACAATCACAACAGAAATGACACTTTAGGACTTCCATTTGAGTCAACTTCTAAGTTATAAAAACAACAACTAGAATGAGAGTCATTAATTGTATCAGTTCGTGTAAAACTGAACAGCAAAAATCAGATGGATCTTTTTTCTTCAGAGGAATACAATTTGAAAGTAACACATAGTGGTGAAGACAACCTCACTGACTTCTTTCAGATGCAGCAGATCACTTTCAATAAAGTAATTTCTGACAATTGTTCCTGAAACATAAAAAACACTACAAAGTTGAGTTGATTGCTATATTGTATAAAAAGGAAAAAAGAAAATGACAAGTGTACACTTTCTTGACATTTGGGCCTCGGTTCCAGTGAAGTTTGAGTATGGGGGGTCTTAGTCCTGATCATCTGGAAAAACGTGTCTATGCCCAGCTAAGAAATTACCCCTTCAGGTTTTGCAGTGGCGAAATAATAATAAGTGTCTTTTCAATGTGAAGCCCTCCCTTCTATGCCGACCTTGCTGCCAAGCTCTACGGCAAACCTCAACTTTCTCCAAAAGTTGTCCTGGCTGGCTCCAGTCAACACTGATGGCTACTTAGCAGAGGGCAGGAGTTGGTCCTCTTTGCAGGTAGCTCTCAGGCCAAACAACAGGATGCCCATCATGAAGAAAGGATCAAAGGCTCAAAAGTCTGGAAGACCAATGGGAGACAGCTGTCCACTGCAGGGTACTCAGCAATGGAGGGATGACGGAGTAAGGCTAATAATGGCCCCCTAAAAAAGCTACTCTGTCAGGGTCCAAGCAGAAATAAACAGCACACACATAGGGGATAATTTGATAAGTGTTTAATAAAGGAATTATTTACAAAGATGTCAGCAAGGTATAAGGAACTATAAGAAACAGCACCACACTGGGATTAGAAACTAAAGTGGATCAGGAGAGTACCATCACCCAAAGGCCCAAAGGATGAGGAATGGAGCAATTGCTCTGTTCCAGAGACAGAAAGCTGTTGAAGATAGTGCTTGATTTGAGCTGTCACATTCCCTAGAGAGACAGAGTAGGTCTGAGATCACCTTTCAGCAAAGTATCCTGGAGAATAAATACCCAAGCTACCTCCCTCTGATCTCTTGCCAGTGTTTCTCATTGGGCAAACCCAAAGGAAGCTATAGGATATGAGAAACCAATGACATGATCCATTTAAGATACCTCTTTGGGGCACAAAGCAGGCAGGAGAAAGGTGGAAAATATATCTGATGAGGCAAATGAAAGGTATCCAGAGCAATCACCTACATCCCTTTGTGTGTGAAGAAATAATAGTTGAAAACATCCCATATTTGGCAAAAGACATAAACCTGCAGACCCAAACCCAGTGAACCCTAAACAAAATTAACTAAATAAATAAGGCCAAACATATAATCAAACTGCTAAAAGCTAAAGACAATGAAAAAATCTTGAAAATGATCTAACACCAAGAACCAATTACCTATAGAAAAGAGATATCAAGGTAATGTGGGTTTCTTATCAGAAACCATGGTGTCCAGAGGAAGTGGTACAACACTTTAAAGTGCTGAAAGAAAAGAACTGTTCATCCAGAAATCAATATCCTGTGATATAGTTTTCATTAAAGATGAAAGAAGAGCAAAATAATGGTAAATATAGCCAGGCGTGGTGGCTTAAGCCTGTAATCCCAGCACTTTGAAAGGCCAAGGCAAGAGGATTACCTGAGCCTGCGGGTTCAAGATCAGTCTGGACTGAGACTTCCTTTCTACAGTAAATTTAAAAATTAGCCAGATGTGGTGGGATGCCCATAGTTCCGGCTACTTGGGATGCTGAGGTGGAAGGATCAATGGAGCCCAGTAGGTCAACACTGGGGTGGCCATGAGCGTGCCACTGCACTCCAGCCTGGGCAATGGAGTGAGACTCCAACTCAAAAAAAAAAGGTAAATATCTGGGTATTTACTTCTGTTCTTCTGCTCTTTAAAATATGCTTAATGGGAGACGGGAACAAGATAGCAACGGCATAGGTGAACTTGTGAGATTCTCTGAACGTGAATTCCCAAAAAGACTCTTACTTCTCTTTCCCCATCCCCCAGCCCACCACCAGCCGCACTGGTGTGAGGCCCGGGGACCTTCAGTCCCACACAGGGCCAGATATTGCGGCTGCTGTTCCACTGCATGGGTGGGAGTCTTGGGTCCCAGCCCCCTCCCAGCTCCCTCCCTGGCTACATCGTCTCCAGCCCGGCACCCGGCACCAAGCCGCCGGTCACTCAGGGAGGCTCTGGGTGCCCGCCCCTCAGGGACACCGGTCCCATTCCTGCCTGAAGTACCCTGTGGGGGGCCCAGGGCCACTCTTGCTGCTCACCACCTGCCCTTTGGAGTTTCGGAGCTCTGGAACTCTGGGCCCACCCTGGCTGAGGCACTCAGAGCGAGACCCCAAGCTGGGGGACCCAGACAAGCGGAGAAAAACAGATCTGCAGAAACTGCCTCGCCATTCTCCAGGCAGAGACTTCCATTGCCCTGCTCACCTATCAACAAACTTTATCTCAGTTCCTAAGGCAACAGCGCGAAACAGGAGACAAAGCCCCACCCCTACGCTTGCAACAAAAAACAAAGGGAAGAGGTTGGAATCAGAGATCAGAGAAGTGACTTTAGTTTGATCACTTATTTTGACTTATGATTTTATCATTGTAACTGTTGGTTTTGATCACGTTTGTTGTTTGCCTTCTGACTTACACTGTTTCTTGATTTTATTGGCCGGTCTCTGTGCAGCTATCAGTACTCTTTAGGGAATCTTTCTTACGTGTCTTTCTTCACTTCTTCCCGGCCTTGTGTCTCTTTCTCACCTGATAGTCGGTATGTATATCTGTTTTCCCTCTCGCTCTTCTCTCTTTCTAACTCCCTATTGACCCTCCCTTCCTCCATTATTTTCCTCTTTTATACCCCCCTTTTTAATCTAGGGACCAAGACTTCATACTGCTGAATGGACAGATTGTAAGGCAGAGGGAAATAGGTTCCAGTGTGCTCATACACCTGTTCATGGATGCTAGAATCAACATTCTGAACCACAGCTTCCCTCTCAATTAAACCTCAAAACTGCAAAAAGTACAGATTGCAACCTATGCTCCAATCTGAAAAGTGAACAAAGTCAGAAGATCCTCATAAGGAAGAACAGGATATTGCAGAAGAGAAATAAAAGCAACCCTATCTTCCCTCAAAAACAGAATTAAAGAA
>NW_007250623.1:0-33197 GCF_000164805.1 Carlito syrichta
ATGTCATTGTACACCTAACCCTTAACTGTACCCCACAAAACCATAATAAAAAATACTGATTAATGAAAAAAAAAAAAAAGAAAATATTGATTAAACATGAAAAAAAAAAAAAAAGAAATGCGAACTCTTAGGCTTCTCAAATCTTCTGAATTAAAATTAGGTTTCGACGGGCTCGGTGGCTCAACCTGTAATCCCGCACCTTTGGGAGGCTGAGGTGAGTGGATTGCCTGAGTCTGCGGGTTCGAGACCCACCTGGGCAACTTGGCAAGACCTCATCTCTACAATAAATCAAAATGATCCAGGTGTGGTAGCGCGTGCCTGTAATTCCAGCTACTCGGAAGGCTGAGGCGGAAGGATCGCTGGAGCCCAACAGGTCGAGGCTGCGGTGGCTGGGAGAGGCCACTGCACTCCAGTCTGGGCGACAGAGTGAGACTCCAACTCAAAAACAAAAAACAAACAAAACCAAAAGAAAGCCTAAGTTTCAACCAGTTCCCAGACAATTCACATGCACAATAAAGTTTTTAAAACACGCATCTAGAGCTATGTTTCTCAACTGATTATACAATGAAATTACCCAGGGCACTTTTGAAAAATAGGGCCCAGGCTCCACTCGGACAATGACATCAAAATTTTGAGGTGTGGTGGGGAACTCTGAACTTTTGTGTGTGTGTTTTTAGAGCATGTCAAATGATCCATTTCTACTAAATGCTGTGTAAAATAAATGCCCAGTAATCTTTGTATGACCAAGATTCAAATTCCAGAAAGGTGATAATGAAAAAAAAAACACTGTTGACTTTCATAAAGTTGGGTATCTGATGTCATCAGACTTCTAAGTAGTCACCACATGAGCAAGAAAATTAGAAAGCAATGTCTTCCAAATGGAAGAAATTATTTCAAACGTAGGAGTCTATTCCAATCCAAATGGTCAATCAAATATGGAAATAGAGTAAAGATATTCAGATTTATCAACATTTCTCCAAAACTTTTGGAAGACTGTGCACCAGAAAAGAAAGATAAATTAAGTCAGAGAAATACACAAAGATCCAACACAGGCAGAAGCTCAAAGACATGTCCAGATGATATGTGTGCATGTGCAGCAGACATGAGAGCCAACTGTCATGAAGAGGAGTCATGGGATCCAGGAGTGCTGTCTTCAAAGAGAAAATGGGCATGTGGTTACCTGATGCATTTGGTTATAAAATTCAACTACAGTAAAAGAGGTTATAGGCTTGAGGTGCTAGATCTTTTACTTAGGAGTTAATTGTTTATATATAAAATATATAAACAATTTTTATATTTATAAAATATAAATATATGTATAAATACAAATATATATGTACATGTACATTAAAAATATATACATATATAAAGCTAAGTGACTAAAAGAGGCAATTGTAAAAATAATTTTAAAATGCACATTAGTTTAAAATTAGTAGCTTGGTTTTGAATAATGTCTGCATAGTATAATAATACAAGACTGAATATTGATTTAACAAATAATTGTATATTATTATATTGAAGATGGGATAGAAAATAGGTGAATGATTCAAGAGGGGAATGGTGTACAAAGTGTACAAAAATAAATATACAATGTCTAAATCCTAATCTCAAAAAATACAATAGTAGCAGGTTTTTTGAAAACATAGAAGTAGTTAACAAATGTGACTTCTAACGAAATGGAGAATTTCCCATCAGGGGTAAGAATTAGTGTTGAGAAGAGGTCAAGAAACAACTTTGTTTCCTTTTTTAAAAAGGATTTTCTAAATTATATACGTAGAATGAATGAACCTTAAAAAATAAAAATTCAAAAGACAATACACGGCCATTAATAATTCCAATTTATACATTTAGCAAATATGTACTACTGCATTGTATCAAGTGTCATGTGGAACATGGTAAACATAGACCTTGTCCAATCCTCATCCACAGAGTACTTGCAATAGTTCTCATATGCAACATCACATCTATTGCATAGTTATAATAGTAGTTGTGTTGCTGTTGTATGTAGAAAGCATTTACCTACAGGTCTCTGCTTTCTAACTCACCATCAGCCCTGTGTAAAGGGTTCTGTATCTTGTTCACATCTCCTTTTCCATGCCTCCCATGTAGTTGGTGCTCAGTAAACATTGCTTAAAAACAATTAGCAAATTATAAGCTTATGGCTTAGACGTTAAACCTAACTGTGCATCAGGGTTGCCTAAGAACACTTTCAAAAATAGAAAAGTCTTTCTCTACTTTCTGAGAATACAATTTAGCTGATACACTGTAGATTCCAAGAATTTGTATTATTTAAAATGCTCAACACATAATTTAGATGTGCAGCCAATCTTGGCCCATTTATCATGTTCCAAGAGAAATACTATGTGCTGTGGGATTTGGAGGACAGAGAGAGTTACTTTGGAAAGGAGAATTTGGAGGGACTGTCACTGAAAGGATACTTCCCATATTGTGTCCCTGTAAAATTTATCTTTGTGTTGGTGGCTCTGGACACTGCTGTCAGAGCCTGTTGCCATTTAAAGTGTGGATTCTTAGACTTAGGGTTAACCAAGAGTTTCTACTCAGAATACAAGAGATGGACTTCCCCAAAATTGGGATTATATTTTTGGAGGGAGGGCCCCTTGTAGTATAGGCTTCACCTGCTAAGTAAGTGTTCTAGGAGCTCATCGGAATCAATGTACCAGCTACTGTTGTGAGAGGCTGCATTTGGCTTCCGTGATTTTTTTTTTTTTTTTTTGGAGACTTTTTTCAACACATCAACCCATTTCCTGATGGGTGATTTACTAGTGCACCTGCCCACACTGTACAGAGTGTTCAGCAGTTTTTGACCAAAAATGTATACCACTTTCCCTACTCACCCAATCTCACCCTATCTCATCCCAAGTGACTTTTTGTTTGTGTGTTTCTCCAGATGAAAAAAGTCCTCAAAGTGAACCATTTTGCCAATGTGGAAGAGATGAAACAAAAACACCAGAAACACTAAAAGGCTTAAAAGCTGACAAGTTCAAACACTGTTGTGAGCATTGGAAAAACCATCTTGATAGGTGTATTGGATCAAGCAGAGAGTACTTTGAAGGAGACTAAAATTTAACATGTAAGAATAAGTGCACCATTTTTAAATAAATAAATTTGGGGTTTTTGAGGGATCCCCCTTTGTAGCATGTTTAAGGGTTATATAACAATATTTTCTTATCATGTTCTTTGTCCAGATGAATTTCAGTTTTCTCTCTAGTCTCAAAATGATTTGTTTTCTTTTTCTTTTTCTTTTTTTGAGTTGGAGTCACTCTGTCACCCAGACTGGAGTGCAGTGGCCGCTCCCGGCCACCACAGCCTCGACCTGCTGGGCTCCGGCAATCCTTCCGCCTCAGCCTTCCAAGTAGCCGGAATTACAGGCACACGCTACCACGTCCAGCTAATTTTTTTTTATTTATTGTAGAGATGAGGTCTCGCCAAGTTGCCCAGGCGGGTCTCAAACCCTCAGGCTCAGGCAATCCACTCACCTCAGCCTCCCAAAACACAGGATTACAGGCTGAGCCACCGAGCCCGGCTTATTTACTTTTTCTTATAGCTCAAAAAAAGATTTTTTTGCCCTTCATATACCAGAGAGAACATGGACTGTGTTAAAAAATTAATGAGTGCTTGTCCTGTCTCTGCCCATCCCTTACATTAGTAAGACTTTACATTACATTAGTTATAGACTCAGGCACAAGCTATGTACCACCCTAAACCTGTATTCTCATGTATTGAATGACAATAATGATAACCAACTGTTAGTTTTATAGGATTGTTATGAGTATCTAATAAAGTCGTACATGGAAAAGCTTGAAATAACTGAATTTTTAGAGATCTCAGGGAATTTTATCATTATGATTATAGCTTTAGTTTTGTTTATATATTTTGTCATCAAGCTATTACTTACTTTCTAAACTTAGCTGTCCAGCTTTGGTCTGTTGGTATGAGGATTGCTTGATATTCACATAGAAATAGCAAGCTACAACTAAGAGTTTGGTGATTCCATGCACATAATACTTATTACAATAAATATAATTTGTGAATGATTAAGAGCAAAGTTAAGAAGACAGGTTGATATCCCAGTGAATTTGTAAAAGATATATTTGTAAAAATATTTGTAAAAAATTATAATAAAAATGTTAGAATGTGGTTGCTGGTGAGAAACATATATCCAAATATAAAATTGTTTCATATATATTTTGGGTAATTGAAGGGCCTTTAAAAACTTTTTTTTATTTTAAATATGTAGGGTACAATTCAGGGTTAGGTCTACAAATGTTAATAATGCAGGTACCCTTGTTGATGAGGTGTGTCTTCCCATCCCCTGGCAATTTCCCACTACTATCAATCCCACCCCTGCCCTCCCCTGACAATTTTTCGCTACTGCCAATTCCTTTCTTATAGTACTATGAAAGTTGTTCAAGGTCTGCTTATGAGTGAGAACATGCAATACTCGGTTCTCTGTTTCTGTGCTAGATCAACTCAGTATTATAACCTCTAAATCCATCCAAGTTGCTGTGAAGTTCAAAATTGTGTCCTTCTTTATGGCTGCATAATATTCCATCATGTATATGCACCATATTTTTTTTTATCCAATTCTCTTTTGATGGGCAGCATGGTTGGTCCCATGTTTTTGCTATTGTGAATTAGCATGCATGTGCAGGTTTCTTTTCCATAGTGATTTGACCTCTTCTGGGTATATTCCCAATAGGGGGATTGTGGGGTTGTATGTGGGGTCGAGTTTTAGATCTTTTAGGAATTGCAACATTGTTTTCCACAGAGGCTGTAACTAGTTTACACTCCCACCAACAGTGTAGAATTGTTCCCTTTTTGCTGCATCTGCTCCAGCATCTGTTGTTTTTTGAGTTATTGATAATGGCCATTCTGACTGGAGTTAGGTGGTATCTCAGTGTGGCTTTCATTTGCATTTTTTTGATGACTGGTGAGGCTGAGCATGTTTTCTTATATCTGTTGGCTGCTTGTACGTCCCAAGAGACGCTGTTAAAAACCTCCTTGCACTGATAAAGCACTTTGAAAAAGTCTCATGGTATTTGGATACATTTTAACAATATTTTGAGAAATAATTTGTGGAATAAAAAATTAATGATACAAGATGCTCATACCAACAGAGTATTAGAAGGTTGAAAAAGTCTAATCTAGTAGATAAAATGAAAATTGTTTTGGAAGATAATTTTATATTTATCTTTTCCTAATGTTTACTTGTATAAATGTAAAATAAAATGTAATAAGATTCTATGATTGAATATAAAGCTTCTTAAACATATAACAAAGAATAGTTCATTTCTCCATAACCTAATAGAAAAATGTCAGGGAAGATAATTTAACTTCAAATGAGGGCACTCATTTAAACTTCTAATTTAAATATATATGTTAATTGTAAAGTACTACTAATTTCAAATTCTTATTTTTAAAAAACCTCAAATTGTGAAGCTTTGAATTCAAAGGAAAAGTAGTCATCTGCTGCAGCCATATATCATTACCTATTTTGCAATGGTCATTTTTCATAACAGTTATAAAAAAGGCATTTTCTATGACAACAAACTTTAAATAAGTCATTTTCAAGGAATAATTTAGTTTTATGGATACAAGAAAAACACTTCTCTACAGCGAACAGTTAACTTGGAAGGGCTTAAGATAACATCACCCTGTTTTTAAAAGCAAAAGTTTGAGCTATTTTGATGTCATATATTGATAGGTACTATCCTTTTCCTGAATAGTCTTCTTTGACTACACAAAAAAGTGAAAAGTAATTTTATTATTCTTTGAAATTGCTATTTATAGAACTTCCATAAACGTCAAAACTAAATTACACTTATAGAAAGGCATTGTAGAAAATGTGATTTTCACGGTCATAGATACTATCAAACAAAAAAGTCACATATCTATTCTTGACTTCTTTAAAATCACATCTTCCAATATCAGCTCAGGACCCAGTGAGCTGTGCTCTTAGTACTGGCCTACACAGAAAGGCATTATTTGTATACCATGAATTACTCTTAGAGTTGCTGGTTAAAATATAAGATGCTTGGTTAAATTTCAGTTTCATCCGGGTTCAAGACCAGACCAGACAACTTGGTGAGACCTTGTCTCTACAACAAATAAAAAATTAGCCAGGTGTGGTAGTGCATGCCTGTAGTTCTGGTTACTTGGAAGGCTGAGGCAGAAGGATCGCTGGAGCCCAGCAAGTCGACGCTGGGATGGCTGTGAATGTGCTACTGCCCTCCAGCCTGGGCAACAAAGTGAGACTCCAACTCAAAAAAAAAAAAAAAAAAATTCAGTTTCAGATAAATAGTAAGTGATTTTTTAAGTGTAAGCATGGCCCAATTCTTTGAAAAAGTATTTATGAAATTCTAACTTAACTGGATGGTCTGTATTTTTATTTGCTAAATCTAATTGCACTTGGCTTTACCAGTGCTTTGGTTGAAAGCAGTCTTTAAGAAAATTGACTATTGTTTTCTGTGGACTGTTTCGACAGAGCTTAGTTTCTATTAACATGTTACACTTGCCATCATAAGGAGATCCCAAATAGCAACCAATATCAATAAAAATGTAATGAGCTACCAGAGTTCTGGAAGGGCTGATAACCCTGAGAAAAGCAACAGGAGTGGACTTTGGGACTAATTCCCACAGGTAGAGAGAATGAATTTGCTCGTATGTCTAGGCATTGTTGCGAGGGCTGTTTCCTGAGAGAGACTGAATGGGATGATCATGTGGGAAGGAATGTGGATGTCTCATGGACACAGGGCATGCTAAGACATGCCATGCATACCAAACCCTGAAAAAGGAGAAATGTTCAAGAAGAAATTTTAGGAAGCTCTTTCATTTTGTGAGGTGCCCTGTGCAACTTGTTGCCATCTTGTCAATAAACTATTGCACTAGCAGAGGTCAGGAAGATGGTGGCCGAGCCAGTCAGGCTATGTGAGTCCTGGTGTGAGTGGGTGAGTGCATGGAAAATTTTGTGTATGTGCTGGTGAGTGAGTGGGCGTGCGAGTGGTTGACTGAGTAAGAGCAGCCAACAGATACATGAAAGAGTGTTTAGCCTCACTCATCATCAGAGAAATGCAAATCAAAACTACACTGAGATACCACCTAATCCCAGTAAGAATGGCCATCACTAATAAAACAAACAACAGCAGATGCTGGTTAGGATGCCGAGAAAAAGGAATGCTTTTACACTGCTGATGGGAATGCAAAGTAGCACAACCTCTTTGGAAGACTGTGTGGTGATTCCTGAAAGAACTAGAAGTTGACCTTCCATATGACCCAGCAATTCCCCTACTGGGAATATACCTGGAGGAACTCAAATCATTCTACCAAAAAGATACCTGCACATGTATGTTTGTTGCAGCTCTATTCACAACAGCAAGCACATGGAACCAACCGTGTTGCCCACTGAAGCTGGACTGGATAAAAAAAAGAGGTACATATACACAAGGGAATAGTATGCAATCATAAAGAAGGACAAACATGGACTTCGCAGCAACTTGGATGAATTTAGAGTCGATCATACTCAGTGATCTATCACAGAAACAAAGAACAGAGTACCATATGTTCTCATTCATAAGTGGACCTTGAATAATTATCATAATACTATAAGAAAGGGATTGGCAGTGGTGGGAAACTGCCAGGAGAGGGAGGAGCACACCTCATCAAAAAGGGTACCTACATAATCAACGTTTGTATACCTAACCCTGGATTGTACCCCAACATCTTTAAAATAAAAAAAAAGTTACCGTGTTTTCACATTTCTGTATTAACAATGATTTTGTTCACTCTTTTCTTTTTAAACATTTTTATTTTTAAAAATATAACACCAAGTATAGTCAGACCGCTAGAGAGAAGGTTACTTCGGAAATAAGCAGAAAATCCACCTAGCACAGGCTAACTGTTGACAGAATGATGTCAAATGATGAAGCTGGACCAGTCCTAGGCTTACTGTGCTCTTCAATGGTCACTACAAAAACCCAGAGAGTTTCAATAATTACAAAGCTATGAGCATGTATGGTTTGTTGTAAAAGGTTCTGAGCAGATGATTAGATGGAAGCAGCGATATATGACTTGCTATATTAATCAAATATGAGTTTATTAAAATAAGCAAATTTAAATTATTACTTAACACAGCATTTAGAAGAGTTCAGCATTGTAAGAAATTATAATCCTTTTATGAAGCGCAATGGCTATTGTTGGTAGACATGTCCAGATTCTTTCAAGGTTTTACCACTGTTCCAGTAAGATCTAATATGTATCTCAGGGTGTCACTTAAGATCATTAGTGCAGGCTTTGTTTCTAATTACATTAAAAAAATAAATTTAGGTGTACAGAAAGAAAGATTATAAAAAATAGTACAAAGACTTCCTGCATACCTCTTACCCAGTTTCCCTTAATCTTACATCATTATGGTATATCTTCACTATTAATTACATCAATATTAAATAAACTTCAGACTTCATTTGGATTTTACCAGTTTTTCCACTAGTTTTCCACCCCGCCCCAAGAGGTACTGCAATTTAGGGTATTACACTGCATTTAAGGTTTAGGCTTTTGCTACCAAATGCTAGAGAAATTTGGAGTGTACTATGCCAAAAACGGGGGTGGGGGGAGGATTGAAACACTGAGACTATTCTATACAGGGAGTATAATACTTCAAGATGCTTTCTTTATAACCACTTTATAACCACTTCTCAACAAGTGATAAAGAATTTTTTTAGCCCAATGGTTCTCAAACTTGGCTGCATCTTAAAATCACCTGGGAAGATTTAACTACTACCTATGTTTGAGCTGTACCCCAGGTATGCTGGTTTAGTTGGTGTGGGATGCAAACTAGGCATCCACATTTGTAAAACCTCTCCAAGGGTAACAAAACTTTAAAAGCTTTGTGCTGTGGAGCCAAGTTGAGAACTACTGGTTTTAGCCTCAGGATTCAGAATGGAGAAGTAATTGAGCCAGCATCTGTGGAGGTGGGTTGGGAAATAAAAGGTAGGGGATAAGGGGTGGAGATATAGCTTGGTATTCATCCATATCTGTGGGGGGGAAATCCTGAAGCTGCCTCTAAATTTATGTTCTTGCTGAAGCTTTTCAGTGTTGAAGGAAAAAAGACACAGCTGTAGTGAGCTCAGGAAAGAAGAACAAATAGGGCTGCAGTTTGGACTTGAAGAGGCAATGACATTTGATGTATAAGTCTCCTAATCACCACAAATTTTGTGACAAAGCTACACAAATGTATTCACAATCAGAATGCTGAAATGAGTCTTTCTGGGTTAAAATGAAGATGTCAGGAGGGTTGCACTCTTCTGGGAGATTTCAGAGTAATCACTTTCCCTACCTTTCCCATCTTCTAGAGGTTGCCTGCATTCCTTGGCTTACTACCTTTTTCTCATATTGTTCAGACTTCTGCTTCTATCATTGTGCCCCTTTCCGGACATTTGTGATTACATTGGGTTTATACCTGGATAATCCAGGTCAATCCTCCCATCTCAAGATCTTTAATTTAATCACAACAGAAAAGTACCTTTTAGCCATGTTCTTGGGGAAAATCTTTATTATGGCTACCACAATGAAAGCCAGAAGTAAAGATTTTTAAAAGATTCCCAGTAGGCAGAGTGTTGGGAATAGGGAGAGCAGGAGGCTATGATTTATCCTGAATTGCTTTCAGAGTATACAGATAATCTCAAAAGCAGTAGTGTGACCTCTGAGAAGTTTATTCTCTGATGTTCCACAAATCTCAGTAAGAGAGTTGTGCTCACTTTTGCTAAAAGCCTACATCTGTAAGGAAGCCTGGGGTATGTATCCCTTTCCTGAACCTACGGAAGGCATAGCATTTGGAGGTAGGTACAGGGGATTAAATTTTGGTCTTGATATAACTTCTTCCAGGGTTTCTAGAAGGATCTCTGATAGGCACAACTAAGGGTAGCCAGTCAGTTTCTTTATGAGCTGGGAGTTGGGCAGTCTCCATTAAGGGCAATAGCAGCCAAGAGAAGGAGGAGAGGGAGCAATTAAAAAGGGGATGCACCTGGGATGCTAAATTAACATGACCTTTTTCTCTTTGGAGGAATAATGAATGGAGTGATGTGATGAGAAAGATTTTCTTTTTCCTTTCCACCCAGATTAAAAGGTGACTAACTTTCATGAACCAGAGAACCATGAAAACTGTGGAGGCTTTATGGTTGTCATAAAAAAGCATGCAGGGTAGGTGTGGGGAAAGAGGAGGCGGGAGAGCTGAGCTGGTGAGCCAACTAGACAGAAAGAACAACATGCAGAGGTTTTTGACACCTACAATGAATAGAAAATTTGAAAAAGAGGACTATATGGTCAAAAGGGATTTCAGGAACTTTCCTATTGGATGGGCTGAATGATGCATTGCACATCCCCTTAAGAAAACTTACACATAATTTTTCAAGACTCAACAGTCTCAAGACTAGGTTTTATGTGCAGTATAAAACCAAGACCAAGACTGGGCCAAGAAAAGGCTCTAGTTTTATGAGGATTACAGCAATGCTCATGATCCTTAGGTTATTGAGAAAGAGACTGTAACTATTTTTGCCCAATACAGAAGTTTGGAGATTGTCTATACCACAACCGTGAGGAACTTCAATTAACATACACAGAGTCAATATTATAGGAAAATAGGTAAATATCTAAGGTTACTCGGATCTAACTGCATCTGTAAGTAAAAAAACAAAACAAAAAATAAACAGATCAAAATGACCTAAATGGTGATATTTATCTTCATGCATAATAATTCACAAGTTGGTTGGTGAGACAAGATGGAGACAGAACTGGTTGGAGTGTGAGTGTCTCTGCAAAAGTAAGGGTCCGTAAAGACTATCTGTGTGAGTGGGTGTGTGCTGGTGGGTGAGTGAAAGTCCATCAGAGGGAAGACTTGGGCTCAAGCACCTGGGGCTCTCCTCTGGAGGTGATTGCAACTCCACCACCGCCCTGAAATCAGACACCCTGGTGTGCAGGATTATCTGCCTTTCTTGGGGGTCTTTTGGGAGGAAGCAGCAGAGGTCAGCTACTCCTCAGCACCTGGCACCTGGCCCACACCACTACCTGCGACAGCAGGCCAGGTGCTAGCAGCAGGAACTGTGGAGAAGGTGTGATTAGGAAATCTGAAACTGAGCCCAGCTGCTGATGAGACACGGGCCGCTGCCATTTTTTCTGACACAGGACCAGGCAGAGACCTGCATTGCCCTGTCCAGCTCTGTCTAGCCTCCAACTTGAGACCTAGAGGCTGTCTCTGCACATCTCTGGGATTGATCATTGGACACAGAGAGACAGTCGCCCCTCCCCAATGTTGGACCAGGCACAGACATGTCTGATCTGAGTGGGAGATTTGGCAGCAGCAGCAGCCACAGATGAGTTGGATAAGTCCCTATCTGATTCACCCTCCTCCCACAGCAGTCTGAAGGGCATCTGACCCATGCTGAGAACAACCTGATCGGCCTGCACTGAGACCCAAGGAGATGGGCTGGAAACTGGAGCTGTTTTTTAATGTGGTGGCAGTCAAAAGTGGTCACAGTGCTTGGGAAAGGAACCTGACGACCCAGAAATGCCACAGAGGGAGCTCTTTTATTTTCTCTTTCTTTCTGTTTTTGTATAAGTTTTGTACTTGCTTTTTTTTATATATGTATAATTGCTGTTTTGTAGATTCTCTGTTTATATATGGGTATTTTTGAGGGCAAGTACATCAACAGAGTTTTGTTTGTATGATTGTTTGTGGGTTTTTTCTGTTTTTATTTCTCTGTTTATTCATTAGTTGGTGTGCAAGTCTATTTTCCCTCTTCTTCTCTCTCTTCACCTTCCTTTCATCTCCCTGCTTTCTTTTTTTCACTATTTTCCTTTTTCTTATCTCATTTTGCTTTCAGGGGGCATACATATGCCCTCTCCACATGAAAGATTGTAAGGTGGTGGGAAGTGGGTTCCAGGGGACGACACACTTGTCAGCGGATACTGGGATCTGCAGATAGCTTCTGAACCAGAGTCCCCCCATTAATCAAATTACAAAAGTGCAAAAAGCACACTCCTCAACCCCAGTCCATCTTCAAAATTGAAAAAAATCTAGAAGATCTACATAAGGAAGAATAGGAGATTTGGCAAAAAGAAGTAAAACCTATCCAACCATCACTGAACAACAGAATTAAAGAAGAGTGTAAAAAGGAGGAGGAAAGCCTTCACAAATTAAGAAGAACCAACTGAAGAACACAGGTCCCATATAGACCCCTGGGAATACAGCAACTGAGAATTGAGACTTTGGAACTCAAATAATGAAGAGCCCCTAGAATGACTGATCTCAAACCACAAGCCCAGATATCAAGATATTAATAGAGATAATAATAAAAATGAGGAGAGACAAGAAGAAAGAATGAAGGAGTTGATAACTGAGATGATGGCAATGAAGAATACAGTGAATGAAATAAATAACAAACTGATAAGCATGGAAAGCAGAATTAACCAAGCAGAAGAATCTCAGAGTTTGAGGATCAAAATATCGCACTAACCCAAACAATTTAATATAGAAAAGAAGCTTAAAAAGACAGAACAAAACATCTAAGAGATGAGCGATTATATCAAGGGGCTGAACTTAAGATTAATTGGAATCCCCGAGGCAGATAGAGAGATAGAGACCACCCTGGAACAAACAGGCCATGAAATTATTCAAGAAAACTTCCCTCATCTTATCAGAGATGTGACCATTCAAACACAAGAGATTCAGAGAATCCCTGCAAGATATCAAATGAGAAGACCAACTCCCTATCTGATTCACCCTAGACACATAGTAATTCACTTAGACAAAGTAGGAATAAAAGAAAAAATCCTAAAGGCAGTAAGAGAGAAAGGTCAGACTACCTACAGGAGAAGACTAATTAGAATAATGACAGATTTATCTACAGAAACACTACAGGTTAAAAGACACTGGAGTCCTATTTTCAAAGTTCTCAAAGATAAATAATTTCAACCAAGAATTTCCTACCCAGCTAAGCTAAGCTTCATCAGCAATGGAAAATTAACATCCTTCCCAGACACCCAATCCCTAAGTTTATACCACCTCCAGACCAGCTCTACAAGACACACTTAAAAAAGTATTAAACACAGAATTTAAAAAAAACAAAAACACCCTTCCCAAGAATACAGAAAAAAGATTGAAAACAGATATAAATCAACTGAAAAAAATCAAAAGAAAGCCATCAAACAAATAAACAAACAACAACAAACTCTATAAGAACCTCATGACAGGGATAAACTCTCACATCTCAAATCAACCTGGATGTGAATGGACTAAATGCACTACTGAAAAGGCATAGAATGGCTAGCAGGATTTTTAAAAAATGATATGACAATATACGGTCTCCAGGAGTCTCTTCTTACCAGAAAGGACACTTATAGACTCAAACTAAGAGGATGGAAAACAAATTTTCAGGCGAACAGAACACAAAAGAAAACAGGAGTTGTGATTTTAATATCAGACAAAATACTCTTTAAGCATCAAAAATTTAAAAAGATACAGAAGATCACTACATAATGATAAAAGGTTCGATCCACTAATGAGAAATATTCATCCCAACCATATATGCACCAGCATAGGAGCACCAACTTTCATAATGCAGCTTCTAGATAAACTATAAAAAGATATAAACTCTAACACTGGGGACTTAAATACCCCACTAACAACCACAGACAGATCTTTGAGGCAAAAAATCAACAAGGAGATCTGGAACCTCAACTTGACTCTTGGCCAAATGGACTTTGGCCTACAAAACACGCCACCCAACGACCACGGAATATACATTCTATGTATCACCACATGAAACATACTCTAAGATTGACCACATCCTCAGCCATAAATCAAGCATAACCAAATTTCATAAGATTGAAAGACTGCCAAGCACCTTCTCAGACCACAATGGAATAAAAATAAATAGCAACACCAACAAAGTTCCCAGAAAACCCTCAAAGACATGCACACTAAAGAGCATGATGCCAAACAACTCCTGGGTCAACACGGAAATCAAAACAGAAATTAAAAGATTCCTGGAATCAAATGAAAATGAAGAAACATCTTACCAAAATCTCTGGGATGCCATGAAGGCAGTAGTAAGAGGGGAATTCATATCTCTCTATAAACACACAGGGAATGATTACTAGCTAACAGTCTAACAAATCACCTAAGGGAGCTGGAAAAGCAAGACCACCAAAACCCTAACTTCAGTAGAAGAATCCAAATCACCAAAATAAAAGCCCAAATATGGGGCATAAAAGACAAAAATATAATAGAAAAAAAATCAACAAGACAAAAAGCTGGTTCATTGAAAGGTAAACAAGATTGATGGACCTCTAGCTAACTTGGTCAAGAAAAAAAGAGAAAAAACCCAAATAAACACATTCAGAAACGCAAAAGATCAAGTCATAACTGACCCCGAAGAAATACAAAAGACTACCAGAGATGGCTATGTACACTTGTATGGAAACAAACTTGAAAACCTAAACAAAATCAGGACTTTCTGACATCACACAACTGCCCCAAGTTGAAACAAGAAGAAATCAAGACATTAAATAGACCAGTAACAACCCAGGAAATCAACTCCATCATAAGAAAACTACCCCCACACACACAAAAGTCATAAAACAGGTGCATTCCTATACACCAAAAATAAACAGACAGAAACCCAAATGAAAAGCACAATCCCATTCACAATAGCCACAAAAAGAATGAAATACCTTGACATCTTCCTAACCAGAGAAATGAAAGACGTTTACAAGGAAAACTACAAAACACTACTAACAGAAATCAAAGATGACACAAACAAATGGAAAAATAGTCTATGCTCATAGACTGGAAGAATGAACATTGTTAAGATGTCCATCCTATCAAAGGCAATCTACAGAATCAAAGTAATACCCATTAAATTATCAGCATCTTTCTTCTCAGATCTGGAAACAATACAGAAATTCATATGGAAAGATAAATGACCATGAATAGCCAAAACAATCCTTAGCATAAGAAACAAAGCAGAAGGTATCACACTTCCAGACTTTAAACTTTATTATAATCCTATAATAATCAAAACAGCCCGATATTGGTACTAGAACAGGCATATAGACTAATAGAACAAGATAGAGATTCTGGAAGGAAAATCTCAATTTCTCAACCAACTCATCTTTGACAAAGCTTTCACTAACAACCACTAAGAAGAGGAGAACTTACTCAGTAAATGGTGCTGGAAAAACTGGCTGACCACATGTAGAAGATTAAAACAAACTCCCTACCTATCTCCATGCACAAAAATCGATTCTAAATGGATCAAAGACCAAAACGTAAAACCTCAAACTATAAGAACCTTAGAAAATGCAGAGGACACACATGGAAATTGGAACTGGCAACCAATTCCTGGTCAAAACCCCAAGTGCCCATGCCATAAGAGATAAGATAGACAAGTGGGGCCTCATCAAACTGAAAGGCTTTTGCAAAACCAAAGAAACCACCAAGAAAGCGGGGAGACACCCCACAGAATGTGAAAAAAATATTTGTCAACTATACATCTGACAAAGGTCAAATATCCTGGATCTACAAGAAATTAAAATGCGCTAAAAAGAAAAAAACAAACAGCCCTATTGCAAAGTCGTCAAAAGGTATGAATAGACTCTTCTCAAAAGAAGACATATGAGCAGCCAACAGAGACATGAAAAAATGCTCAGCCTCACTGGTCATCAAAGCAATCCAAATTAAAACTACACTGAGATACCACCTAACTCCAATCAGGATGGCCATCATCAATAATTCAAAAACAACGGATGCTGGAGAGGATGCATGAAAAAGGAAACACTTCTACTGTTGGTGGGAGGGTAAACTAGTATGACCTCTGTGGAAAACAGTTTGACAATTCCTAAAAGATCTAAAAATCGACCTTTCATACAACCCTGCAATTCCCCTTCTGGGAATATACCCAGAGGAACTCAAATCACTCTAAAAAAATAAAAAAAATACCTGCACACGTATGTTTATTGCAGCATTGTTCACAAGTAGCAAGAACATAGACTCAACCGTGCTGCCCATCAAAAGAAGACTGGATTAAAAAAAAAGTGGTACATATACACGATGGAATATTACACAGCCTTAAAGAAGTACAAAATTATAAACTTCGTTGTAACTTGGATGGACTTAGAGTCTATGTTATTCAGTGATCTATCACAGAAACGAAAAACTGAGAACCACATGTTCTCACTCATAAGTAGACCCGGAACTATTATCATAATACTATAAAAAAGGAATTGGCAGCCGGGCTGAGTGGCTCAGCCTGTAATCTCGCGCTTTGGGAGGCTGAGGTGAGTGGATTGCCTGAGCCTGTGGGTTCGAGACCTGCCTGGGCAACTTGGTGAGATCTCATCTCTACAATAAATCAAAAATTAGCCGGGTGTGGTAGCGCGCGCCTGTAGTTCCAGCTACTTGGAAGGCTGAGGCAGAAGGATCGCTGGAGCCCAGTAGGTCGAGGCTGTGGTGGCCGGGAGTGGCCACTGCACTCCAGTCTGGGTGAGAGTGATACTCCAACTCAAAAAAAAAAGGAATTGGCAATTGTGGGAACTGCCAGGGGTGGGAAGGAGGGGTACACCTCATCAATTAGGGTACCTGATCTCAAATCAGAAGAAGTGGGGACCAAAGTGAGGCCCAACCTTTGCCTACAGAATGACCATTCATATACCTAAACCTGAATTGTGCCCCACAACTTAAAAAATAATAAGTAGGGTGGACCTCATTTTTTTTGGCATTCATTTGCTTGTTCATTTCTCAGCGATGCTATCAATTTAGTTAACTTTGTCCTAAAGCTGGTTTCCCTTACTCTTGCTATATACTTTCAGTAATATATATTAGTCAGTGTTCTCCAGAAATACAGATCCAATAGGATGATAGATAGATAGATAGATAGATAGATAGATAGATAGATAGATAGATAGATAGATAGATAGATATGAAAGGGGATCTATTAGAGGAAATGCCTCATGTGGCTATAGAGGCTGATAAGTGCCATGAAGGTCATCTCTAAGCTGCAGAACCAGGGAAGCTGGTAGCATGGCTCAGTTCAAGTCCTAAGCTTTCAGACCCAGAGAAGCAGAGGTCTGAAAACCCAGGGGGCTATTTGGTTCTGATGTCCAAGGGCAGAAGAAGAGAGGTGACACAACTTTGAGAGGGAGAGAGGGAGAGAAGAAGAGATGGAGGGAGAAAAAGAGGAAGGAAAGAGGAAGAAGGAAAGGAAGAGGGAGGGAGGAGCAGAGAGAGAGAGAGAGAGAGAGAGAGAGAGAGAGAATATATTTACCTTTCTATTCAGACCCTCACTTTTGGATAGTACCTGCCTATATTGGGTGAGGATGGATTTTCCTTACTCAGTCCACTAATTCAAATACCAAATCCTTCTGTCCTTCTGTAATTCTTTTTTTTTTAAAGTTGGAGTCCCACTCTGTCGCCCAGACTGGAGTGCAGTGACACTCTCCTGGTCACCGCAGCCGCTACCTCCTGGGATCTGGCGATCCTTCCACCTCAGCCTCCCAAGTAACCAGAACTACAGGCGCACGCTACCATGCCTGGCTAATTATTTATTTATTTATTGTAGAGACAAGATCTCGCCAAGTTGCCTGGGTGGGTCTCAAACCACAGGCAATCCACTCACCTCGGCCTCCCAAAATGCTGGGATTACGGGCTGTGCCGCCGAGCCCGGCCTGGAATTATTCTTTTTTTTTTTTGAGTTGGAGTCTCACTCTGTCGCCAGACTGGAGTGCAGTGGCCGCTCCCGGCCACCGCAGCCTCGACCTGCTGGGCTCCGGCGATCCTTCTGCCTCAGCCTTCCAAGTAGCTGGAACTACAGGCGCGCGCTACCACGCCCGGCTGATTTTTTGATTTATTGTAGAGACGTAGTTTAGTGTCACAAAACAACACAAATTTATTATCTTACAATTCTAGGAGTCAGAAGTCTGAAATGGGTCATACTGGACTAACACTGAGCTATCAGCAAGGCTGCACTCGTTCTGGTAACTTTAGAGGTTATTCCAGCTTCTATAGGCCTTCTGAATTTCTTAGTTCCTGTCTCTTCCCTTTATCTGCAAAGACAGCAATGGCTGGTCAAGTCTTTCTCAAGCTGCTTCACTTTGATATAGAATCTTTTGCCTCCTCTTTCATTTCTAAGGATCCCTGTGAGTACATTAGACCCTCTTGGAGAATCCAGGTTAATTTCCTGTCTGAAGATTTTTAATTGAATTATATCTGCAAAAGTCTCTTTTGTCAAATGTAAGATTACATAGCCACAGGTTCCAGAAATTTGGATTTGGCTATCTTAAGGGACCGTTGCTCTGCCTACCACGTCAAATTAGTCAAATATTTTGTTATTTATTCATACGTTTGATGATTTATTCATCCTATCAACACTCGAAAGGTTATAAGACACTAGGTCTCTAAAATATGTGCACAAGTTTTTCTGTTAATCAAGACTGAAGATTGTTTTTGCCTGTGTGCTACCTTGTGTTGGTATCTCCAGGCAGATTCCTTGTTTTTGTGCTTTACCTGTTTTGTGCTTTACCTAAGATATCTGTAGCTGAAATCCAGTTAACACCCTGTACACCAGCAAAGCCCAATAGCCAGAAGTTTGTACCTTCCCATTTCCAATATTCTTTTGGTTGTAGCTACTATCACCCTCCCTTCTTCTCTATTTATTCAAATGTTGAACTTTATTTAACCTTTAAGGCTCAACTCAGTTTCCATCCTCTCTGGGAAAACTTTGCTGAGGTTTTCTTTTGCAAAAGTTACTTTCCTATTTCTCTTTGCTCTTATCCCACTGCCAGCCCTTGTGAAACTGCCACAGTTGTCTCTTCACACCTCTGCCTTCCCTTCTAGCTTATCAGATCTTGTAGAATTAGTGACCTACTCATTTTTATATTTGATATTTTGTGTGTGATGAGAAAATATTGGCTTAACTCACTACAAAATAAGTTCTAAGTTCATCTTAAAATTATTCAAAGTCATTGCACATATAAATTTGAGTGCTATTGTCAATTTCCAGTTTCTCAGTACTCATCTCAAGCATACTTTGTCTTTAAACTAAATGTTGTGCTGTATACTCTCTACTTTAGAGTTTGAAGTCCAAGTTAAGAGAGCAATCGGAATGTAAACTGTGGTTGCTGAGGACATGGGTTATGCTTGAGTCACACTGTTATTTTGAGCACAATATTTGACACGCTAGTGCTCAACAACTGTGTTACCAAAAATATATATATTATATATATGTGTGTGTGTGATTTTTTCCTTGAAAAGTCACTTTTATGATAGAATATGTTTTCAGGTTCTTTTTTTTCTTCTAAATTTTCTTTCTGTATTTTTGTGTACCAAAATGCAATTAAATTATAAATATTTTAAAGTTTTAGAACAGAATTATATCTAATACTTATTTTGTATTCTCTGTCATGAAAATACCTTCACACATGTATACTTTCATTCACTGACCATTAGTTGATTAAGGACCCCTGCTACTGCAAGTGCAAAACTCCTCATAAACAGGTCAGCCTCAATAAAGAACCATTTGGTAAACTGCAGACTTGATGAGGGATGCTGCTTACTTGGTTTGGCCACTCTGTTTACCAGAATCTGAAATAGACTAGTACTTGTTCTAGAAATTTATTAATAATTCTCAAAACATTTTCAAACAGAAGTTTAATAAAGACAACAGAGTTTGTTTATCATTCCTTGGTTTTGTTTGACTTAGAATAAGTAAACTCATAGTTTAAGCATAATTAAATATATCAAACCATTTATAGTACAGTTTTGATACTGATTTGTATTTGATATTGCTCATTGTTTCAATAAAAGTAGAACTATTTGTAATATTAACACGAAAGCACTAGGTAATTTATTGACTTTCCAAGATTTTTAAAAATTCTTATTAATAGTTTGCATGTCTCATTTGTCTCTGTGGGCTATCGTTCCTGAATTATTCTATCTTTTTTATGCCATTAAAGCTATGTTTAGAACAAAATGTCAGTCTTCCAAATGTGCAGTTTAAAATAAAAGATGAAAAAGAAAAGTTTCTCTTAGTGGAACCTAAGAGTATAGGTAATATTCTGAGGAATATTATATATAATATAATAGTATACCTACTCTCATTTTCATTTTTTGACCCTTGACTTTGAGGGTCAAGAAGTCTACATTATTTCTCAGTTTTGTTTCTGAGCTAAATTATTGCACAACCAAAGCTAATGGAAGGACGTTGGGCATTTTGAAAAGGTGCACAACTTATCTAAATTTCTTATTCTTTTTTATTCACAAGATAACCTTGATTTTCTTATTGCATGACTGTTCATAACTCTAAATGAAAATCTAGTTTTTCACAACTCTCAACAATTTATGTTTGTAGATTTCATGAAGAATTTTTGTCTATATGGAAGTTTCTTTTTTAGTGTTTTAATACAAAAGTGCAAAATAGCTTCACAACTAATTAACAATAATGGAATCCTTGATATCTAAAATGACAATCTTCATCAAGAGGATTTAAGTACAAACATATGATAAGTTTTACTATGGTTCATGGTGCAGATCCAGTCACTTTGTACATGTAAAATAAATAAATTTCTCACCAAGTTTTATATATAATTGTGTACACATAAAATTGTACTGAGATTAATCATAGTATTCTAATGGAAATGGAAATGGAGATAATAAAGTCCTGCCATTTTGTTTTTGGATGGGAATTTTCCAAAGCAGAGAAAGTACACTTGTTAGGAGTATTGACTTACTGGAAAATTCTCCTGATAGTTTCCCCAAGGATTTAAAAATCTTCATTTCTTACCAACTGGATACAGTCAAATTTTCAGCTCAGTATTCAGATAGTTGAAAAATTCTAGGAGCCCCCAAAACGCCTCTGATGTTGGCTAACAGGCTTTTCAATTAGAGGCAGCCCTTAAGTTATTCCCAGTTGTTTATTTAAAACTGACAAAAAATCAAACCAAAACAAGAAAATCAATGACAAAACTGGATGTACTACTGAGTGCCAACTTGATTAAGTCAGTTGACAGTAAATAACTTGGCAATAGCAGTTTAATGGCAGAAAGCACAGTTGATCAGTAATTTAAGTATTTATAATACAGGGACAGAGATTCCATAATGGCAGAGTAACTTGTGTCAAACTAACCTTCCTGCTGACAGCAATTATAAACTTTGGACACACTATGAAAAGCAGCTATTTGAAGATACTGGGGAATGACCAAAGAAAAGAAGAAACCAGAAGGGATGCAAACCTTGAAAGAAGGGAAAGGCTGGGTAAGATCCTCTTTAAATGGGCTTCTCACCTAAGGGCACCTCCAAGTCACTGGGGAATAAGAAAAACAGAGCTCAGGCAGAAAGCAGCGCTCCCATTGGGCTGAGAAGTTAACAGAGTAATGTATAAAATGGAAAATGTATTAGTCCTTTTAAAAGTTGATATTTTGACTTTGTTACTTTTATCTATTAATGTTTGTATTCTATGTAATTGGTTTCTACTATTGTCTTTATTCTTTATTGCTTCCTTTTGTCTACATTCTTTGGGCTAATTTACTATTCTTTTTCTAAATTCTTGAGATGAACACAAATATCACTGATTTTTCAGCCTTTATTCTATACTAATTATGCAGCTAAGGCTATACATTTTCCTTTACTCATTGTTTAGTAACATCTATACATTTGATATATTTTTTCATAATTATTTATGCTAAATATTTTCTAACTTCTATTTGATCGCTTCTTACAAACCAGGATTCTCTAGATACTATAGCTCTCTGTGTCCAAACATTTACTTTTTAAAATAACTTTGGTTATTGACTTCTTTTTTTCTGTAGTATGAAACAAACTCTAAATTATTATAATTCTGAGATTCATTGAGCTTTGCTGAGCATCATATGGTTGATTTTGATAAATGTTCCATGAATAATTCAAAATAATGAATATTTCATACTATACAATTTTAACCAGGACAAGTTGAAAAATGGCAATATTCAAGTTTTAAAATACCACTTTTTTTGCTCCATCTTTTCTATTTGAATGCCTAGTTACTGAGAAAAGTATGGCTAAAATCTTTGCTATAATTGTAAATTTATCTATTTCTCCTTTTAGTTCTGTCAAATTTTGCATGTTCCTATATTTGTAAGTTGTAACATATTTTTAGGCTTTTTCATTATATGCATAATAAGTACGATTTGAGTAATATAAGCAGTGAACCTTAATCATTGGCTTCAACAGTATATAACTATGGATAGCCTTAACAAAATTAGTTTTATTGGAGTGGTGAGAAATATAGGCGCCTTGGACTGTAATATAGAGAAAGTGGAAGGAGACAAATATTATAAACAGTTTTTAAAGATTTGTTCCTTAAATAGGAGCACAGAGCTGGTGTGTGTGTGTGTGTGTGTGTGTGTGTGTGTGAGACACTGACTCATACTGACAAAGAAATGTGACAGTGAGGGAGAAAGAGGAGACTAGTTGCAAAAGCAAGTCTGTGACAAGGCTTGGGATCCAGTGTATATTAATGAACAATTTATTCACTGTAGTATGAGGGGAAAAATAGAAAACAGACACACATATGAGTAGATTGGTCAATTTTGTGATGGAAACGTAATTTTTCTTTTCATTGTTTTTCTTGTTTATTTTGTTTGTTTTGTTTTTTGAGGTGGAGTCTCACTGTATCGCCCAGGCTGGGGTGCTTTGGCACGCTCATGGCCACCGCAGCCTCAACCTGCTCATCTCAGGTGATCCTTCCGCTTTAGCTCCCAAGTAGCTGGGACTACAGGCGGTGCCACCTTGCCCAGCCAATTTTTTTGATTTATTGTGGAGACAAGGACTCATCATGTTGCCCAGACTGGTCTTGAACCTGTGGGCTCTTGCCTCTGCCTCCCCAAGCCCTAGGATTATAGGTGTAAGCCACCATCCCTGACTATTCTGTGAAATAAGAAGTGTCATCATCTAAGCGTGGGAGGGGGAAGGGATATTGAGGACTGAGGGTAGAAGAAAACCTGTGAGGAAATTTTAGGGGGTAATGGGAGAATAGGACAATGAAGGAGGATGACAAGTCATCAGTGAGGGCCTTCTGAAGTTTGGTTAGAAAAAAAAATGCGATTAGTTTTACGTCCTTCAAATAGCATACCTGGCACAGCTTAGAGGACAGATTATAAATCAGTGAGCAGGGCATGGAACTCTCTTCTCCTTTCTTGATGAACGTTCTGCTCTATGTCTGGAAGTTTATCATACTGGGGTCATCCATTGCATTCTCAATTTAGTGCCACTTGCTGAACCATAGATTGTGTGACTACTAAAAGTTTCCTTCAGATGTTGGATACTGATATGCTCTCAATTCTAGCTCTGAGTCTTGATTTTTTTAAGTGGAACGTTAGGAAGGATTAAGAAGGTGATTTTAACAGTTGTCATTTTCAGACAGAAGGAAGTGAGAAGACTAATTTATTAGCCACCTGACAACACATTTCTACTTTGTGAAAGTATGTCATGTTGTCTTGCAGAAATACTGTTATATGGACACCATCTCACCATCATGTTTTCTACTTTGCACCTTTTTGTGTCCTTATCACTGAATCTTTAAATACCAATCCAGTTGTGACTCTCCCTGAGCTGTTGCTCATGGTCTCAATTGATATATCTCTTTTAGCTCTTCTTTGGGACTCAGGGTCATCTAAAAGTCAACTGTCTTTCATGATGAGATAGCTCTATTTTTATGTTAACTTACAGTGTCTGAAAAACTAATTTATGTGATAGATTAAAGTGACAGAAAAGAACAACCCAAGGCACAGTCATTTTGCGTGGTGCAACGTATTTCCAAAATAAAACAACTTTTAGTTCAGCATGGTATCCTCAGGAGCCTTGGATACTGTGTGGTTATTAAGTTCTGCACACATCATTAATTCCCAAGCAGGAAGGTGATAAATCTCACCACAAAACTAGTTCAGTGAAAACAGAAAAAAAAAAAAGAGTTGATATTGTGTTTGACTTGATCAAAGACTGTAAGGCACAGTTTAAAATAGACGTTAAATTGATATACAAATTCAGGTTGGTAAGAAAAATATAATCCATGTAAAGACCATGCATAATATAGGTTAAGACATCACCTCACATGTTCACCATAACGTTCTTATCAACAGGTTCACCCTGGAGCTTTACTTTATCTTTAAAATTCCATAAGGACACTCTTTTGCATGAATTTCATCAATTCACTTTGCACATTATAACAAGAAGGAAGAATTGTTTGCATCCTTCATAATTACCTGTTCTTATATAAAAATACTGGCATAGTTTACATTTTAGACCAAGACAGATAATAACTTTGTAAAGGAACATATTCTGACTCATAAGTTGCTACAGTATTGGTAATTTCTTGCCTATAACCTAGCATAGCTTAAACCCTTAAAGCCTTTCTAAAGAAGTGGGATTTGTTGACAGTGTTGCTTTGAATAGAAGGTCTGAGACTAATATAGAGTAAAAAAATGTAAGTTATTCATAATTTGTTGGATTTCTTTCTTTAGATAAGACCTTAAAAATGTTAATAGCATCAGAAAAAACTCAACACTGGTCTAAGCAACAAATATTTTCTAAATGCTATCTTTGAAATGTTATATTTTTAAGAAACAATATAAAATAATCAACAAAATAGAAAAATGACACAATTGGAAACTTGTTGATTATTTCTTCTCCATGACATTTTAAAAGCAAAACCCAAATTTAATATACAAATGATTAAAAAACTCTTAAAGGAAAGTTAGCATGCAATTTTTCCTATTTTACATTTGTGTAATCTCTACCTAAAAGGGACAAACACTAATTAAGATGCAAGAAGATGCGTTTTCATTTTCTCCTGTTGATTTTTGGCATAATGGCTGCTCACTAAAATATAATCAAGAAAGTCCTGTAGCTCAAATAACTCAAAAAAATCAAAAGTCCTGTAGCTCAAATATTTTAATCAGCTTTTATATGGGAGAGTACAAAGCAAATGAAAAATTCAATTGTGGAAAGTTAATAAAATTAACATAGCTTCACAAAAACCATTATTCTTGAGTTTTTGTACTCACATAATCAAATATGGTATTTTCCACTTCAATCCTGGAAGTTTCTTTAATATGCCAGCCATGGGCATCAACACAATTATTGACGGTGATTACAGATTAAATTACCTAGCAAAGAAAGTGAAAACAAAGAATGTTAACAAAAATGAACTTATTTGTCTGTATGACTCATACTTAGTATGACACACTACCATATGGCAAAATAAGCCACATAATGAATCTAGTATCATGTAATATGAGAGAGACCATCAGAAGAATGATATAAAGAAAGTCTTAAACTAGACTTCCATATATTGTGACATGACCAGCTTGGAAGGTTGTCAAAGATATTTTATTATACTGCACAAGTGCAATTGAGGCACTGCTGTTAAATATTCAATTCCATCAGGAAAATATGAGGAAAAAATTTCCCTAATGGTGTATGACTTAGAAATTTGTTTCTGTAAGAATATGCTGCACTCTATTAGTGATTGAAGTGAGATCCTGTAGCTCATATTTCATAAAATGCAAAGCAGCTATTGAATGGCACTAGCATGTAAACATTGGAGCAACCCACACACCCTACCTTATGCAATTTGTTCATTCATTTGTTCATTTATCAATGATTCAACACACATTGATGGATAACTGTGATGCTTATTTTTAGGTGTTGACTTGACTGGATTAAGAGATATTCAGATAGCTGATAAATAATTACTTCTGAGTTTGTCTTTGAGAGTGCTTCTGCAGGAGATTGGCATATGAGTCAGTGGACTGAGTAAGGAAGTTCTGCTCTTGCCCAGTGTGGGTGGGTACTATCCAATTGACTGTGGAACCCACATAGAAGAAAAAGGATGAGAAAACTCACTCTCTCTTCCCTAGATCTGGGACACCATTCCCTTCCTGCCCTTGAACATCAGAGCATCCAGACTTTCAACCTCGGGGTAATAGTTACACCATCAGCTTCCCTGTTTCTCAAACCTTCAGACTTGGACTATACCACACTGTTGTTTTGCCTGGTTATCCAGCTTGCAGATGGAACATCATGGGACTTCTCAGAAACTCCCCTAATAAATCTCCTCTCATATTTCCTTATAATGTATGTTATACTAAAAAAAAAAAAAAAAATATATATATATATATATATATATATATAGTGTGTGTGTGTGTGTGTGTGTGTGTGTGTGTGTGTGTGTGTGTAAATAAGAAGAATGCTCTCTCTGGAGAATTCTAATACAATCATGTTTTCTGTTATAAGCACAATTGTAGGCACTCAAGTAAGCCATGCGTCATTTCAAAATGGTTAACATTAAATAAATTTATAAGTAGGGCTTAAAAACTGAAAATACCAACACACATTTATTATTTATTTAGTATTAATTCTTTCAAATGTTTTTATTAATTCTAGTGTATACTTAAAATATAATTATCTATACAAATCTCACCCTTTATTAAATGTTTAGGCTCAGAGACAGTGTCACCCTTCATCAAACTGTTCGGTCTGTTTCTCACTTTATCAGGGTGTGAAAGCACAAACATTTTATAAACTCAGAGTGTTCAAACTAAAACTCTCCCTGAAACCATAACAAGAATGCAATAATAGAAAAATAAAATTATTCTTGCTTTTTTCCTCATAACTCAACCCTTCTCTTTTTTTCTTTCTTTAGACTTGTTGCTTTTATAATTGGCCTAACTCCCTTTAGGCTCCAGGCATTTCTGGTTAGTCTATTGTGTTTTGTTATTTTGCTTTGAAATACCTTTTTTAAAAAAAAGTTAAGTTTAATATTTTTTATAGAAAATTTTTACAACAGGGAAAAGTACAAAGAAAAAACAATCTAATGGTATTTTCTTCTAACCTTCAATACAATGTAAAAGTTTTCATTTTCCTGAGTAAATTGGTACTAGAAAAATGAGCCAAGCAAAATCCAATTATTATGAGAAGTAACATATTATTGCACCTGGGTTACCAGATTTAGCAAAGATAAATACAGGACACTTAGTTAAATTCAAATGTCAGATAAACAACAAACAATATATTTTGTATAATAGTGTCCCATACACATACTTAATAAGATACGTATGCATAATATGTATACATATATATGTATGTATGTATGTATACACATGTATGTTTATGTGGGATACCTTTAGCCTAATATTTTTAGTTTGTATGCAATTCAAACTTAATTATGTGTCCTGTCTTCAATATAGAAACCTTATAGTATATAAAGTCAAAAGGCTGATTGTGACTTGGCTTAAGAACTATTTGTAAGTTATATCTTGTATGTAACTAAAAATTATACTTACAGCCATAATGTTGCATTAATTCTTCAAGTGAATCACATGTTAATTTTTTAGCATAATTTTTACTTCACAATTGTGTAAAAAACATAACAGGACATTCTTACTTTACATTTTACCCTCTAAGATAAAACCACCTAGATAGATTTTGCTAATAGATATTTAAGAACTTCATTCGTTCTTAAAGAACTGCTGTTTACCTTTTGATATTTAAATTTTTTTACTGTAAGCACTGAGAATTGCATTGTTCATGTCCACTTTTCTTTCACCAGTGGTTATCTGATCTAACTGTGCTCGCTTCTCTCATGTTCATGGCATTGCTGTTGATTTGACTAACCTTCACTATCATTTGCTTTGATTCAGAGAATCTTGTATCTTTCACAAGTTTCCAGTTTTATTTTTCAATTGACTTGTTTTGTACTTTGTACTTTCCATTGTGGAAACACACTATAATAAGCAAGTAACTTATACACAATAGTATAAATTCAATGAGCAGGAAGACCATTAGTTTTAATCAAGGAGGAATGTTGATAAGACACATTTTATAAAGGGAGAGGCCATTGGCAACTTTTTTCCTTGAAATGCTAATAACATTTGCTTCTCTTCAAATCTCCACAATCTTTTGGTTCTAAAACTTTTACAATAATAATAAGTAGCTCTATCAAGAAAACCCTCATACTGTCATTATTGTCAGTGTTTTGAGGATTCTTTTAGAAATTTTCTAAGCATGCACACACGTGTGTGTGCATGTTTGTGTGTATTTGTATGTAGCCGTGTTATGTTTGGCCAACATATCTGTGTAGAGTGGGTTGCTAGGGTTATGCATGTATTGACAAGTGTTTGCACTGGTGAGTATATGTATATTTGCCTCTGTTTAAGTGTACATATATACATGGTAGCCTCCTGTACACACAGTTTTATATTTTGTCTTCTTTACTAAGTAATATATTATAGAGATCATTCCTTATCAGTTATTTATGCACTGATAAATCAGAATCATTATTTTAAACTGTTAATATAATGTATGATTATATCCTATTTATTTAAACAGTTGTTTATTTGTAAATACTTAAGTTTTTTGAAGAACTTTGTCTATTTATATTTTAGTCTCTCTTATGAAAGGAATCCTCTGGAATGTATTATAGTACAGGACTGGAATGCACAGTACTTTCGGTGGGGACACAGTCTGGTCTTTTTTGTCTCTTCTGTACACTCAGCTTATGGCTTTGTTTCCAACATCATTGTGGCATTCATATGTCTCTTATTCAACCATCATGTCCACATTTCCGGAAAAAAGGAACTCTGATGAGCAAGTAAAACTTTTTGGAGGGAATCTTCTGCTAGTCGTATAAGGAACATTCCTTTTGTAATTTATTATCTAGAACTTTTTCACATTTCCATGGATAGATCACGTTGGTTGAGAAATCTTTATGGCAGGTATCTACAGCCATGTGCTGTTACTGAGAATAAAATAATGGATAGTGTGTAGGTAATTATAAACCTCCAACATGTTATACAAAGTAAGTGTAAATTTTAACGTTTGATATTTTATAAACGTGCCAAGTTGTTGAAATTATATTCCCACCAATAATGTATGATAGTGCCTATTTCACAGTATCCTGACAACACATGTTAACATTTTTAAAAATGGTAACCTGTTAGGAGAAAAGTGGTATTTCAGAGTTTTGTGTTTGAATTTCTTACATGATGAATGAGACCGAATGTCTAATGCTATAGTTAGTAGTAACCATTTGTATGCCCCTTTCTGTTAACTCTCAGTTTGTCTTTTGCCATTAAGTCTTTTGAGACACTGATTTGTTTTTCAGTTTATATCTTTTGCCATTATATCTTTTGGGAAACTGACCTGTCTCTTACTATTTGTTGGGAGTTCTATTACATATGAGAAAAAATTTATGGCAGATGATGCAAATGTTTTTTGCATATATATGTATTGTGAACATTTGCTCTTTGTGGCTTGTTATTTTTGTTTTATTAATGATGTATTTTGATAGCAAGCAGTATTAAATATTGACTGAGATTAGCTTATTGATTGTTTTCTCTTATGTTAGTGCTTTCTTGATCTGTTTATTAATACAACAAATATTTTCTTATGTTTTCTTCTAGGATCTTCATAAATTTAGCTTTTATGTTTAGGCTTAAGATTTCATCTCAAGTAAATTTTATGTACTGTGTGCAGTATGGGTTACAGTTCATTTTTAAAACAAACATCCACTGATTTAACATCATTTATTAAAAGCTTTCTTTTCCCCCATTGAATTGTTCCTTGTATTGAAAATCAATTGTCTAAATATGTAAGGATCTATTTCTGGAATATCTATTGTGCTCCATTACTTTATCTGTCTATATTTATGTCAATATCACTCTCTTAATGATTGTAGACTTACAGCAAATTTTAAATGAAATGACATAGGTCTTCAAGCTTTGGGTTTTTTAAATAGTTTTTTTGTAATTTAAATCTTTTACAGTTACAAATTAAATATCAGGTTGTCATCTACACTAAAAAGTGTTAAGATTTAGAAGACAATTTAGAATTTTGAGGAAATTGATATTTTCATAATATTGAGTCTTCCAACCCATAAACATTTATATAGTTCTTTATTATTTTGTCATCAATGTATCATAGTTTTCAATAAGTGACTTAAAAAGTTAATTGCATTACTTTTTTAATGTTCCTGTACTATTATTAACAGCATGATCTGTATAATTTCATATCTTATATTTAGTATATAGAAACAGTATTGAATTTGGTATATTGAAACTTGTACCAAGAGACCTTGATTAATTCATTTATTATAACTATTTAATAAAAAATTTGGGGGCATACTTTTACATAAACAGAAAGTCGATTGAGGATAGTTTTTTCCCCCCTCAATCTTTATACCTATTTCTTCTAGTCTTTAGGCATTGTCTAGGACTTCCAGATATAATATTGAATGTAATTAAGAAAGGCAGCATTCTTGACTTATTTGTGATTCTAGGTAGAATGCATTCAATATTCCACTATTACCAATAATGATAGTTGTCACAAAACTTAGCAAACTGGGAACTGAAAGCAACTTTCATCCGAGATTTGTTTTCTGGCTTAGAAAATATAATATCTAGATGAATGTTTCGAGTGCTTTCAAAAAGTATGTGTATTTTGCAGTTCTTGATTGGCATGTTTTATAAATGTCAATTAGGTCAAGTTAGTTGATAGGGTTAAAATTTTCTATATCTTTACTTATTTTCTGTATACTTGTTCTATTAAGAATTGAGAAAGCACAAATGAAATCCTTGACTGTAATTGTTGATTTGTTTATTTATTTTTGAAGTTTTAATAATTTTTGTTCATATATTTTGTAACTCTGATATTAACGGATAAAATGTTTAAGATTTTTATGTCTTCCTGATGACGTGAAACATTCAACATTCTAAAATGAACCTCTTTATCACAGGTAATATTCTTTTCTCTGATACCTACTGTACATATGTTAATATAGCCATTCTTTCTACAATTAACCATAAGTTACATTCTAACTGACTACCTCTGTGTCTATCAACAGTATTTTCACCATCATTATTATTCTTTTATCAAATACTCTATTATATATCAAAAACACCTATCAAATATCATTCATTTGATAGATGTACATGAGATATTATTGTGTTTATATGTATTACTTTAATTACTCATGAATTTTAATATCACTTTTGTGTTTGTTTTATGAATCTGTATTCATGTTAGTTTTCTATTCATGCTTGCCTATTTGTATATAAAAGCTTCAATGTTTGTCCAATTGGTCTGCTTGCTTATTAGCCTTCTGTTTCTAGGAGTTGTGGCAGACATATTGACAGTACTGAGTTTTGCCTTTTAATATCAGCAGTCCTAAGTTTTTATTATATCTAGGTAAATATATCTGTAATTTTCTTTGTGATGTATGTCATTGCATACTTACTTTCCCTATAGAAAATTAATTTGAAAGTGTGTTAACCTGTTTTCTAT
This sequence comes from Carlito syrichta, assembly GCF_000164805.1. NCBI lineage: Eukaryota > Metazoa > Chordata > Mammalia > Primates > Tarsiidae > Carlito > Carlito syrichta. The sequence goes on from NW_007250623.1 coordinate 31,382, forward strand.
TTTTTACATATCTAACTCTTTCATTGATATGAACCTTGAATCTCATTGAGAAAAATATCTCTAGTGGTGGTGTAATTTGCGTTGTTGGTAGATATTGACAATACAGATTGAATAAAGCTAACATCATAAAATGCCATTGCGAAGCAAACCTGATATATTTTTAAAAATCTTAAATGTGACACTGCTTTTTGTTTTTACATAGAGCAAGGACCATACCAGTTACTCAATATTATTTGTTGGCTTAAACTGAATTTTGCTTTATTGAAAAGAAAAAGGAACGCTTCTACACTGCTGTTCGGAATGCAGACTAGTGCAACCTCTTTGGAAAACAGTGTGGCGATTTCTGAAAGAACTAGAAATTGACTTTCCATATGACCCAGCAATCCCCCTACTGGGAATATACTCAGAGAAACTCAAATCATTCTATCAAAAAGATACCTGCACATGCACATTTATTGCAGCACTATTCACAATAGCAAAAACATAGAACCAGTAGTGCTGTCCATTGAAACTGGACTGGATTTTAAAAATGTGGAACATACACACAATGGAATATTATGCAGCCATAAAGAAGGACAAACATATGGACTTCGCAGCAACTTGGATGGAATTAGAATCTATCATACTCGGTGATTTATTACAGAAACATAGAACATAGTACTATATGTTCTTACTCATAAATTGACCCTTAACAATTACCATAATACTATAAAAAAGGGGTTGATAGTAGCAGGATACTGCCAGGGTGGGGGTGGGGGACATAACATCAATAAGAGTACCTGATCTCAAATCATGCAAAGTGGGAACCAAAGGGAGGCCCAACTTTGCCTGTATTATGACCACTTGTATACCTAATCCTGAATTATATCCCACGTCTTTAAAATTAAGAAAATTTAAAATTTAAAAATTCAAAAAAAGAAAACTTCAGGTTTGAAGTTCTATTAAGAGTTAGTCTTTCCACATTATTCACTACTCTATTTCCTCTATATAACATTGGATAAGACTGGTGGATGACCTCAATGGCAAATCAGTTTGCTTTTTCATTATTGATTTAATATCTTGAGTTCATTGAATTAAGTCCAGGTTCTGGCCAAATACAAATGTAGAAAACTAACATGTATAGAACTACCAAGAAAATCTGTTCCTTTACATATTATTTTATTTGAACTTTACATTAACACTTGAATTACATTTTTGATTAATTTTAATCTAACAAATGCTTCTTATGTGCAACTACTTTGCTAAGAGTATTCTCAGGACGGGCTTGGTGGCTCAGCCTGTAATCCTGTGCCTTTGGGAGGCTGAGGTGAGTGGATCGACTGAGCCCGCGAGTTCAAGACCTGCCTGGGCAGTGAGACCTCATCTCTACAATAAATCAAAAAATCAGCCGGGTGTGGTAGTATGCGCCTGTAATTCCGTCTACTCGGAAGGCGGAGGCAGAAGTATCGCCGGAGCCCAGCAGGTCGAGGCTGCGGTGGCCGGGAGCGGCCACTGCACTCCAGTCTGGGCGACAGAGTGAGACTCCAACTCAAAAAAAAAACAAAGAGTATTCTCAGGACTGTTTCTTTAAGTATTTACAACAACCTTTGAAGAAAGATAGTGTGTATCTGAAAATTATAAAATGTGTTATTACATAATAGGAAAATATATAAAAATATAATAATATGTAATACAATGTAGCATGGTTACATAGTTTGCAAATAATATTATCAGATATAATTAATTTACTCTTTAAAAGTACTTTATAAAGAGAAGAGTGTTTAGCATATAGACATATTTGGAGTAAAATATTGTGCTTATGCTTTATCAATTATTA
>NW_007250623.1:33217-61887 GCF_000164805.1 Carlito syrichta
TTCCAGCTACTTGGAAGGCTGAGGTGGAAGGATTGCCGGAGTCCAGCAGGTCAAGACTGCAGTGGCCGGGAGCGACCACTGCACTCCAGTCTGGGCGACAGAGTGAGACTCCAACTCAAATAAAATAAAATAAAATAAAATACTAAAAATAAAATGAACTAAATATTTCAGTTTGCTAATTTTATTTATATAGTACATTCTTTCTTTTTCATTTATCTTCATGCTTAAAGCATGCCTAATCTTTAAGATCTATTTTATAATCTAATATGAGTTTTCATATTCCCCTGTGTATCTTCTGCCTCAATAAGTTTTTGAACTTTCATGTAATTTCAACTTTGGAAATTGGGAAGACTTTTTCTTATACCTTTTTATGTGTTCTAATATTAAACAAGAGAATTCATAAATTCATATTGACCCCAAACTAAAATTCAATTTTATAAATGTTCTTGTCCCCAGTTTGTGAATCTTCATTATTATGGCTTAAAAATAAAGTGACTGTTCAGTCATTTTAAAACAATGTGATTGCTCATCCTTAGCTCTTTTCATGACCTTACCACAAATCTAAATAAAGATTGTGACTTAAAAGCATTTATGAGTCTCTTGTATGGCCTGGTGAATATTTATTGAATCTCAGCTTGAAAACAGCATCATATTTAACAACAACAGAGTCCATACTTGTTTTCTTCCCTAGGCCAGATGGTGTATCATCTTGGGAAATGGTGTAACCTGTCACAATGTATAAGTGTGATCTTGTGTGAAAAAATTCTGCAAGCTTGGGACACTATCTGTGGAGGCCACATGCTGTGTCTCATTATCCCAAATAATTAAAGTTTTGAATTTTCCCTAACAACCATTGAAATTAACAATTAAGAATCACAGTCTAGATCCAAAGAAACATGAAAATTGCATAATTAAAAATAAATATCTTTAATTATTTTCTATTACATTTATATTAACGTATCTTAAGAATATGCTAAGACCCAGAGAAATAATTTACTCTTGAGTTTTCCCAAACAAACAATAAGATACTGCAGTTATTTTTATAGAGAAGCAATGTGTACTTGGTTTGACATACAGACTTTCTCCTTAAAGTCCAGCAAAACTATCAAACCTAAAGATTTTTTAATGCAATTTCCTTAAGTTTAGTAATGAAATTTTAATCAAAGGTCTCTGTTCTTGGAGTCAAAAGATTTGAGTTCAAATTGTAATTCTATATTTTTAAATATAACCTTAGGCAAATAATGTACACTTTTTATCATCTATGAATAAGATGGTGATTTAAAAAAATCTAAATCACAGAATTAATGTTAAGATTGACTTAGACAATTTTTGGAAAGAAATTTGTAAACTAGTCGGGCTCAGTGGCTCAGCTGTAATCCCGTGCCTTGGAAGGCTAAGGTGAGTGGATTGCCTGAGCTCGCGGGTTCGAGACCCACCTGGGCAATTTGGCGAGACCTCATCTCTACAATAAATCAAAAATCAGACAGGCGTGGTAGCATGCACCTGTAGTTCCGGCTACTCAGAAGGCTGAGGTGGAAGGATCGCCGGAGCCCAGCAGGCGAGGCTGTAGTGGCCGGGAGCGGCCACTGCACTCCAGTCTGGGCGACAGAGTGAGACTCCAACTCAAAAAAAAAACAAAGAGTATTCTCAGGACTGTTTCTTTAAGTATTTACAACAACCTTTGAAGAAAGATAGTGTGTATCTGAAAATTATAAAATGTGTTATTACATAATAGGAAAATATATAAAAATATAATAATATGTAATACAATGTAGCATGGTTACATAGTTTGCAAATAATATTATCAGATATAATTAATTTACTCTTTAAAAGTACTTTATAAAGAGAAGAGTGTTTAGCATATAGACATATTTGGAGTAAAATATTGTGCTTATGCTTTATCAATTATTAAGAAAAAGGAGAAATAATCCAAGAAAAAGGAGAACTAATCTACAAGTATAGTTTTCAGAAATAAAATAAAAATAAAGACTACAAATATGTGCAATTAAGCCCAAGATTGGTTTGGAATTTAGAGTGTATTTGAATGAGAGTAACCAGAATGTCAGGCCAAGAAGGATGCTGTAGATTGACTTGCTTAACACCTATTTTCACTTTCTTATGGGAGACAAGGTCTCACCAAGTTGCCCAGGCTGGTCTCGAACCCCTGGGCTCAGTCAATTCTCTCGCCTCAGCTTCCCAAAGTGCTGGGATTATAGACTTGAGCCACCGTGCCCGGCCCATTCTTTTCTTATCTTCAGATTATCCACAGACTTGCCTTTATTTCCTCATGTGGTCTGAATATTTGTCTACTGCCATATTGGAGGAAATAACAGAATTAAGGAATTACTGATCTCAGTTTCCTGGTGTGTTAGTGTTTGTAAATCCACTTTGGTAGTTAGCAACATGGCAGTCCCTGCTTTGAAGACTTTCCCTTGTTTTTGCCAACATTAGAAAGAGCTGTCAGAACTAAGATAATCAACAAGAAATTGGAGGTGTAGGGTATGTAAATAATTTGCATAAATTCAAAGAATAATCAAGAGAGGGAGCTAATTACAGTTAGTCCAGTGATCTGACTTTCTCAGTCCATGTTTCTACTTTGAGCTCCCAAAAGTTTGGGGAGTACTGTCAAGTATAAGAAGGTTCTATAGGCTTCTTGAAAGTCAACAGGCGATGACTTTGAGCCTCCAAGAAGCCTATGGCTGATGTGATCCCTCAACAGGCGATGACTTCGAGCCTCCAAGAAGCCTATGGCTGATGGGATCCCTTTAAAATACTAAAAATCGGTGGCTCAGCCTGTAATCCTGCACTTTAGGAGGCTGAGGTGAGTGGACTGCCTGAGCCTGCGGGTTCAAGACCCACCTGGGCAACTTGGCGAAACTTCATCTCTGCAATAAATAAACAAATCAGCTGGGCGTGGTAGCATGTGCCTGTAATTCCAGCTACTTGGAAGGCTGAGGTGGAAGGATTGCCGGAGTCCAGCAGGTCAAGACTGCAGTGGCCGGGAGCGGCCACTGCACTCCAGTCTGGGCGACAGAGTGAGACTCCAACTCAAAAAAAAAAAAAAAAAAAGAAATTTGTAAACTGCAAAATTATGACTAAATGACATTATTATTTTGAAAAGAAGAAAAGTGACATTATTTTCTCATATATCCCTTTTGTTTTCCTGAGGTTTTTTAAAGTTATAGATGAAATTACTGAGAAAAATAGCTTGAAATAGTTTAATAATTATAATTTACAAATGTAACAGTCAGGGTTGAGGCAGAATAAGAAACTACTTCAGTTCTTTCAAGCAGGGAGGATTATAATATAGATAATTGCTTGTATAGGTGTCAGAGGGACGGAGAAGTGAATGGGGCATAGAGGCCACTAGAGAAGCCCAAGATATAGGGGAATCTCCAGAAAGAGAAGCTGTTACTACCACTGGGTTGGAGGAGTTCAGCTTTTACCTGCCTTTGCTCTGCTATAGGCAATGATGCTGCCATTGCTGCTGCTCTGAATCTGCACCACTGCCACTGAACAGAATCACAGAATCCACACAACCTCTTGTGCTCAGCTCCTAGAAGCACTGCCGTGTTTGTCCTTTTTTCTTGGTTCCCATGTCTTGCCAGTACTTCCTACTGGCAAATCAAGTCAGAAGCTAGCTGACAATGGAATCTGGGAAATGCAATAAAAGGTTATTCCTTAGTTTTTGTCAGTAAGAATGTTTACCTACCCTGGAACCAGAGGCTTGACTGAAGCTGAAGTCCAACACATATTCCATGACTATTTGGGCATCTCATGATTTTATCTGGTACATCAATCAAATCTGTTTAGCTTTAGACTACCACTTATCTAAAAAGCTTAGCCTAAACAATTAGTGGAGAATTCTCACTTGTACTTATTTCAAGGAAGTACATTTCTGCAAAAATGTTTGTGATGAGAATAGATTTTGGACTTTCAATATAATATTTAAAGAAGCTTTTCTCAAAGTATAATCTATGAACCATCTCCATCAGAAGTTCCTAATGCACTTGTTATTATATATATTATTATAAAGTATATTTAATATTATTGTTGGTAATATTAAAAACATAATAATATATGTTCTTAGCAAGTGGAATATATATTATATATAAATATTATATTTAAATATATATAAATGCAATATATAAAATTTTATAATATATTATATAGATAATCAGAAGCTCTGATTTAGAACATCTAGGGTGATTCAGATGTTCTAGGGTGATTTAGATGTTCTAGTATGATTATGTATTATAAATATAATCAGAGCTTCTGATTTTATATATATAATATATAATCACCCTAGATATTCTAAATCACAATCTCTGATTATGGACCCTGAGAATCTTCATTTTATTAGGCTCCCTTTGGTGACTAATAGTCAGTGTCCCGTCAGTATAGCAAGTAGCTACTCTAGCTTTTTCAAATACACAGGGATGCATTGAAGGAAATTGCTTATACAAGTGTAATACTTATTGGTTTAGAGAAATTATTTTCAATGGTTAGATGGTGCTTTGGACTGTATTGTTCCCCACTTCAATTTATAGTTGAAGCTTTAGCCTGCCCACTCCCACCGTGTGACTGTATTGGAGGTAGTCTTTAAACAGGTAAAGTCAAATGAAGACATAAGGTTGGAACTCTAATCTTATAGAACCAGTGCCCTTATAAAAAAGAGGAAGAGGCAGTAAAGGTCCCCCTCCCATACGATATGAGAACACAGCAAGAATGTCGCTGTCTGCACGTCAGAAGAAGAGTCCTCTCCAGGAACCAATCAGCTGTCTCTTTGATCTTGGACTTCCCAGTCTCTAGCACTATGAGAAAATAAATGTTTATTGTTTAAACCACACAGTTTATGGTATTTTGTGTTGCAGCTTAAGCCTATTAAGAAAGATAGGGGGTGGGAGTTGGGCAGTAGAGGTATAGCCAAGACTTTAGACTAACCTCCTGTACTTCCTTGCTATCTACTCCTCACCTGAGAAAACTATTGTGCAAATGGATTGCATACACACACCCTGCAAATGCCTGAGTATCTGTCATGGACATTTGTGACCTACAGCTGCTACCCAGGCTATACAATCTGTGAGATTGAGCTATTGGTTATTTTGTTACAAAGAAAATTGAGCCACTAATAGTGAAAACAGCTTTTCATCATTTTCTCAGCTTCTTGCCTGCTCCAATTTTATCTTTTCTCAAATTGCAAACCTAGCACTGGATTTTAGTTTTGTGATTTTTATATTTCCTGACTATGATCTTGGCTGTGTCCTCTTGAGACTGTGTTCTCCCTTATCCAATGACCAAACTTTATTTTCTCACCTAAACCTTCTGTGACCCGTACTTCATGAATTTCCGTCTCAGGCTCCATTTATTTTATATTGATTCCTGACACCCTCAGTTCTGGAAAATATAGTTTGAAAGCAATCTTAGAAGTCGGTGGCCAGACTTCACTTATTGTTAGTCCTGTTCCCATAGCAGCCACCCACAGAAATGCTGCTGCCTCTAGAGTGAGCTGAGTTCATATGTACTATGTTTGCAGCTGCCCCTCATGGCCTTGAAGGGAGCAGCTGGTGTCACAGTTGATGACAGAATTCAACACAATCCACTGTTAATGAATAGTTGCCCAGCAGTTTTGTCTTATTGCTAGCGAGACTTTTTTTTTTACCAACTCTAAAAACCTAATATAATGATCATGCAATGAATGCTAAGTATCTGGCTTTCATGAAAATATTCATCATCATCTTGTTACTTTGGAGAAGATATTAAAACCCCATTGAAAATCCACAGACACAATTATGAGGTGCTACTTTTAAATCTTATCTATCCTGCCTTGGTCTCTTAGAACCTTGATCCCTCATCTCCATGAGGTTGTTCTTTTAGAAATTTCATATGATTTTCTGAAAGAAAGTTTGTGTGTGCCCATTCTTTAATTTACAATTTAGCAAGTATTACCAGAGCTAACACATTTCTTAGAGATTATTCCATAGACTTTGTCAGTAAGAATTTTATGTGATCAGTTGTTTCTCTTGGCAAATCTCTTAACCTTTACTTTCAGTGTTTTTCTAGTTGTGTTAGTCCACTTTGCCTGGTTGCAGGGGTAAGTTACCTCACGAAAGTCCTTTTGAAAACAGAATAAGGATATAATCACAGACAATGCTGGCTCAGAGGAGAAATAAAGGTAGAGTAGAGAAGTTTTTTGTTTTTGTTTTTTCTCTTTTGCCCACTTTACCCAAGATGAAAAAGGAGAATAAACTACTTCCTCTTATCCCTTCCAGAAGTGCCAGGGTAACTGGCAGATACAGATGCATCAGTTACATCAACAACCACAAACTGTGAGCATTGTATTAAAGAGAGGACTTGGGCCCCAGGCTGTGTTCTAAGCACATTTCTTCTTTCTTTATCTATCTTATTCATAGAATGATATGTTGGAATTGTGGGTTCTCTAAGGCAACTGCAAATATCAAGAGTCAATAAAACTTTGATTTTATGGATACTGCCAACTACAACTCTGAGTAATTTAAAAAAACTATTTGTCTAATTAGAAGCTTTTAAAAGTAATTATTGAAGCACAAACTACATAGAGAAAAGTACATATCCACAAGAGTCTAGCTTGATGAATTTTCAATAACTGAACACACCCATGTAATGAGTGTCAAGATTAAGACACAGCATATCACAGGCTGGGCACAATGACTCACACCCGTAATCCCAGCATTTTGGGAGGCTGAAACAGAAGGATTGCTTGAGCCTAGGAGTTTGAGCCCAGCCTAGGCAACACAGGGAGACCTCATCTTTATGAAAAATAAAAAAAAAAAAAAAAAGAGAAAGAAAGCTGACTGTTGACAGGCATGTTTGTAGTCCCCACTACTTGGGAGACTGAGGTGGAAGCATCACCTGAGCCCAGGAGGTCAAAGCCACAGTGGCTGTGATTAGACCACTTGTACTCTCACTACAGTGACAGGGTGAAATCCTAACTTGAAAGAAAGAATGAAAGGAAGGAAGGAAGGGAAAGAGGGAGGGAGGGAAGAAGGGAGGAAGGGCATGTTCCTGTAACCCAGAAATACACTCATGGGTCTTTTCAATCACACCTCTCCAAATGGTGCTGTAACAGTACATGCTAAGGTAGATTTCAGTGTAATATATATTGTCAGAGGGAAAGACAAAGGCAGTTCACAATGATAAAATGGTGGATTCATCAGCAGGACTTAATTCTAAATCGGAACATTATAGAGCTTTCAGTAAAAGGGAGTTACCAAACTCTTGTTCTTCAAATTAAAAAAGACTGCAAGTTGGACTGCCTGAGCCTGCAGGTTCGAGACCCTCCTGGGCAACTTGGCGAGACCTCACCTCTACAATAAAAAAAACAAATAGCCGAGTGTGGTAGCGTGTGCCTGTAGTTCCAGCTACTTGGAAGGCTGAGGCGGAAGGATCACTGGAACCCAGCAGGTCGAGTCTGCAGTAGCCGGGAGCGACCACCGCACTCTAGTCTGGGAGACAGAGTGAGACTCCAACTAAAAATAAAAAATAAAACAAAAACAAAACAAACAAACAAGCAAAAAGACTGCAAGTATTTTATTGAATTTTTAGTTGTTCTGCAAGTTGTTGAATGCAGCCTGCCCTCAGTTTAAATTCATTCAAATATGGAAAACTAACACAATGCCATTCTCTTTTTACACCTGATGCCTCCATTTAAAATCTGTTTGTGCTACGCTCATGTAACTTCAGTTTCCACCTCCTACTTCTCCATCAAGTGATTTGTTTGTAATTGGTAGACAGTTGTTCTGGAAGACATTATTTGAGAAGTAGAGCACTCACTAATGTTTTATGTATTCCAGTGTAGAGAGCTTGTCTTACACACGTCTTAGACTTATTTACTATTTGTTTGAGGCATTTAAATGCTGTGGCATTTGGAATATTTTTCCTTGAAATTTTAATTTTTAACTTTAATTTCAGCCTACAGTAATGCAATTGATTTTTCTATATTGACCCAGTGACAAGTGACTTGCTAAATTAACATATTCTGATGGTTATTCAGTAGATTATTTGGTATGTCCAATTTGTATTCAATCACAGATTCTATTTTAAAAAAGCTTTATTATCTCCTTTCCATTTCTCTTCCTTACTGTACTGCCTAGATTCTCTAACATAAATTATGATAGAGTTAGTCATAGCAGACATTATTTTCTCGTTCCATTCTCAAGGTTTCAACTTTTAAGATTTTACTTTTTAAGTGTGACTTTGCTGTGTTTTTTGAAGATATCCTTTATCAGATTTCAAAAAAATAATTCTTTTCTATTTTTAACCTACTACCTGCTCCTTTTCTTGAGTATATGTTGACTTTCTTTAAGTAACTTTTCTATATATTTTCATGTGAACATATAACTTTCTCTCCATTCTTTTAATGTGTAAAATCACAGTAGGTGGTATTTCAACTGTTACATTCATCCATAGAATACCACCACTTGGTGACATCTTATTATCTACCTAACTGTGTATCTATACCTTTGTCTATATTTTCTTTCAGTTTTAGAAATCCACTAGTCTTTTACAGCATCTTTCAGAAACTGGAAACAGAGTAGGCACTTCACAACTTTGATGTGCATTTTGGTATACTATTTTCTTCAGGCTTACATTGCATTGAATGTTAACTTTCGTTCCTTGCTTTTATTGGCATCCCTGTAAAAGCATTGTGTGTGTGTGTTCTGGTTGCTTTTATAATTTTCATATTTTCTTTCATTTTGAGCATCTTTCTTATATATTTAGGAATGGCTTTTTGAATTTATTCTCCTGAGATACTTCAGAAATTTATATAACCACAGCAAATATCTTTTATGTAGCAAAATATCTTCTAAAAATTGTATCCTTCTCCTTCTCCTTCTTCTTCATCTCTTCTTCTTCTTCCTCTCCTCTTCTTTGCCTTATCTGGTTTCTTTGTACTTCAATCTGAATGTTTTCTATTCATCGACTATTATAAGCTAACTTGTATCCCCCCCAAATTCATATGATTAAGCTCTAATTCTTATAAGCTTAAACTGTGACTGTATTTGGAAATAGGGCTTTAAAGAGTTTATTTGGTAGCGGGGAAACTGACAGGGTAGGGGGAGTGGGATTGGCAGTTGAGGGAAACTTCCAGAGCAGGAAGGGGCACACCTCATCAACAAGGGTATTTGTATAACAAACATTTGTATACCTAACCTTGAATTTTACCCCACATCTTCAAAATAAAGGGGAAAAAAAAGGAATTTGCTTGGTTAAAACTAGGCTATTAGGATGTTTTTTAATGCAACTGTCTTGTGTCCTTATTTTTTTAAAAAAGAAGAAACTTGACAAAGAGACACAAAGGGTGACTGCATATAGAGAAAAGGCCACGTGCAAATACAGTAGAGTATAGCCATCTACAAGCTAAGGAGAGAGAGCTCAGAAGACTCCAAACCTACCAACATCTTGATATTGGATGTCTAACCTCTAGAACTGTAAGAAAATAAGTTGAAGCCACCTAGTTTGTGACATTTTGTGAGATATTTTGTTACAGTAGCCTTAGCAAACTATGTTCTCCATTTGCTAATTCTACCGCTAGCTATACCTATTTGCTTTCTTTTTATTTTATTATTTTTTCTATTCTCTTTTTAAAACTATCTGTTAAATTCTTAAATTGTTATTGGATTTTTAAATTCTAGAAATTCAACTTTTAAAAATGATTATAGTTTTGAGGTAAAATTTTTCATATTTATCTATTTTTAAAAAATAATTAATCATCAATATTTTGAAGTCCACATATGATCATTGTAATATTTAGTCACAAACTCCAGAGAAGTTTTTCCTTTTAGCTTCTGTGTCCTGTGCTGTGAATTAGCCCCCCCAAAAAAATTAGCAAAAAAAGAAAAAAAAAATAGCTCAAGTGTTAAAAGCTGTGCAGAGATCTTTACTTCAGTGGTTTTTCTTCTACTTGGGATCTTGGCTGCTCAAGTTTTTACTGTGTTTACGGCTTTCTGATTTATTCCAATAGTTTTTCAGTTAATCTAATACAGCTTTTAAGGTTGTTCTCATCAAGAGTGTTAATGTGACATCAACTACTCTGTCATGGTATAAAAGAAAATTTATCAGTGTTTAAATAATTATAATATTAATTCATTTGGTAATCACAGCATCATCTTCATTTTAAAGACTAGAAAACCTAAAGAAATGAGGGTATAAACAATTTGCCAAGGTCACATAGTTAGTAAATTGCAGAGCAGTATTTGAACAGGGTAAGTTTTATTCCAGAAACCATGCTTTGAAAGTACTGTGCTACATTCTAAATAAGATAAAACTCAAATAATAATGGCTTATATTCTTATTTAACTCTTAAAACATCTGTCGATAGATATTTCAGGGTCACTATAACAACTTTATAACATCTCTTCAAATCATTACAGTTGTGTTTCAGGAAGTTAAGGTAAGAAACAAGAGATGGTGTGGTATCTAAACAAGAAAAGCACAGATTTTTCCCAGAAATCTTTTATCATCCATTGATACTCTTTAGCTGCATGGACACTCTGAGGTATAAGGAAATCTGAGAAGAATCTCATTTGTTCACTGTTCTCAAGTATAGAACATGCAGTTAAACAAACCAAATAAGCTTTTAGTTTAGTTTTTAAAAGCTGTCATACAGCTTTTACTTTTTCTTATAATTTCTTTTTTTCATAATTAACACTATATATATATATACATATATATATGTGTATATATATATATATATATATATATACACACACACACATGTATCAGCAAAACTGCAGGTTCTGTCATTGCAGTGTTGAAGTGTTTTTATCAAGCACAGATTGTCTGTGTTCATGATCACAGATGAGTTGTTGGATTTTAAAGAAATCCCAAAAGGCTGCATTTTATTTTCCTTATAATAGCCTGTATGAATTTGCTTTGTATATGACCCAGTTTGTGAAGCTTGTGTGGGCAGTGAGATAGGAGCTAATGTTTTATTGGGTTTGGAGATATTTTAGCTTTTTTGCAATTTTATTTTTGAGATACTTAATGCCAATATCAAAAATATTTAGGTGGTGCTTACATTTTGTAAAACAATTAATATGTTAAACATAATAGAAAATGTGATGAATGTATACAGTCATCCACTGTCACATGTTTGTAAAAGCACATCTGTGTTGTCCATAACTGTCAGCAAGGCAAATAGCAAGAATTTGGACATTTTGTAATTTATTTTATTTATTTTTATTTTTAAATATATAAACTTTATTTTAAATTTTTTTTTAAAGATGTGGGGTACAATTCAGGGTTAGGTATACAAAAGGTCACCATACAGGTAAAGTTTGGACCTCATTTTCTTCCTCACTTCACCTGGTTTGAGATTAGATATTCTTATTGATGAAGTGTAACTCTTCTCTCCTCCCCTGATAGTTTCCCACTACTACAATTCCCTTTGTTATAGTACTATTATGGAAGAGAAAAAAACAAACAGCCCTATTAAAAAGTAGGCAAAAGATATGAATAGACACTTCTCAAAAGAAGGCATGCGAGCAGCCAACAGATAATGAAAAAATGCTCACTAATCATCAAGAAAATGCAAATTAAAGCCACACTGAAATACCATCTAACTCCAATTAGGATGGCTATCATCAATAATTCAAAAAACAGCAGATGCCAGAGAGGATGCAAGGAAAAGGGAACACTTCTATACTGTTGGTGGGAGTGTAAACTAGTGCAACTTCTGTAGAAAATAGTTTGGAGATTCCTAAAAGATCTAAAAATCATAGACCCAACATTTTGTATTTTAAATGTGAATAACATAAAGACTTTTTGTAGTGGAGTAAGCTGGATTAGAATTCTGTCTTTGCCACTAAATAGCTACAGAACTTTAAAGAAATTAAGTTATCTTTCTAAGAGACACAGTTTCCTATTTGTAAAATGGAGATTAGGGTTTAATTCTCCATGTTGCTGTATAGTTGTTTTACAAATGCTGTTCAACTCTCTTTTATGCATAATTTATTTTTTAATTCAGTGTTTTATCAATTTTTAATTGATTGTAATTTTCATATTAGATTTAATCTCCAGTAATTATTAAGTTGATGCATAAGTTCATGTTTTTGGCATAGCAGCACTGCAGTGTTGGGAGTATATTTATTGTTTGTCATTTGGAGTGACAATGTTGTATTTGTGAATACACCTTGAATTTTGCAGATTTTAAGAAAGTTAGTGCTATTTGTGGGCTAAAGAAGATGGAGCGCCAAGTGGGAAAAAAAACCAAACACTTTCAACATATTCTTTTGCTTGAGTTTAACAGAGGAGTGAGGGCAGCAGAGGTGGCTCTAAATATCTGTGCCATGACTGGTAAGAATGCCATTAGTGAAAGCATGACAAGAAAATAGTTTTGTCATTTCAAAGAGAGTCACTTTGTCCTGAGTGATTCTTCACATTCAGGAAGACCATTGGGCTGTGATGAAGACCATTTAAATGCTTTAAAACACTATGATCCACATCAATTAACCCAAGAATTGGCAAATGTGATAAACTGTGATCGGTCAGCCATTGTGTGACATTTGCATTCCAGGGTCAGGCGAAAAATGGTGCATACAAACTTATACATCCATCCAATATCTAATACTCTTGCAAATAAAGTAAGAGATAAAAATAATATATGGTTTCTTACCATTTGATAAGACATTAATATGATTGTAGAGAGAATCACAAAAGTTGTGCAACCAATAAGTTCAATGTCTGTCTTATGCCTTCAGTCCCCAACTACAAATCATGCCTAGTAATAGTCATTGTCTTATACTGAATGAGTAATATATGGTATAGTGTTATAATCACTGAAGAACTCAAAACATTCTTGCTGAAGTAGCTTTTCATTAGTGATTACATCTCTGTTGTATTTCCCACCTCATCACATGAAATTTGAGGTACTCATATTTTAATAGGTGGCATCGTTTTTCTTGGACAAATAAAATGGAATTATTTATTCAAATAAATGTCTGATGTCAGATTTTTTATTATAGGTAGCTGGTTCCAGATTTATTATTGTTATTGTTATTATCATATAATTTTGCAAAGGGACTTTACAAACCCAGTGTTGTCTTCCCGTATTGTAGTTGGAGCATCTGAATATGAGAAAACATCTAGTTAAACCAGTGATAGAAGTTACCATTTTTATTACTATTGTTATAATGATAAAGGTTATTATCATTTTTACTCATATTTCTTCATTCTTGCATAGTGGTTTTAAGGTAGAAAGCTAATTTTTATATTAAAATGACTAATGACATAAACTATTTTTAACATTGTCAATAATTAAAACTATGTGCCAGACAATGAATGGTCTTCTTTACATATATTATTTTATATTTAACATTTCCCCCAAAATTGTACAAGGTAGATACTACCTTCTCATGTTACAGATGACAAGCAGAGTCAAAGAGTTTAAAAGTCCTACCGAGTTCATTGATATTGTCAGTGGCAACACCAGTTTTAGTTTCAACTCACACCTGTCTGACTCCACCATAATCCACTGTCTATCTGTCTAATGGTGGTTGAATTTTCCTAGTACATCTTCAATCATTAATATAGATATTATAAAGTAAGAAAGTTCTGAGTAATATGTGAATTATTGGAAAAGTATCAGCCATTTTTTAGCTAAATAGTTCCAAGTTTGATGTAATGAAGACAACCACTGATAATAACTATTCATCTTCCACTACTTTCGTTTAACTTGGCTTTTCTCAAAATCACAATAATTATTTTTTCCCCAATTATGAAGAAAATATGTGGTCAATATGAAAGGTTTAAAACTTTTAAATGCAAATAAATAAAAATTTCACCAAGAAGAGATTACCATTGCTTCATTTGGTGCATTTACTTTACAATCTTTTTATTAATAAGAAAGTATATACATTCACATAAAACATAGAGGGACACCTATATACATATTTGTAATTAAATAATAGATACTATTTTGTGTCTTGTACTTCCCACTAATGATATTTTCTCTGAAATAATTTTCTGCTTTATTATGTAATGATCATATCTACTGTAGAAATATATGAATATTTGTTCAGTTGCTTAAGGTTAATTGGAATATATATATTTTGTTTTTGTTTGTTTTTTTGTTTGTTTTTTTGAGTTGGAGTCTCACTGTCACCCAGACTGGAGTGCAGTGGCCGCTCTCAGCCACCGCAGCCTCGACCTGCTGGGCTCCGGTGATCCTTCCACCTCAGCCTTCGGAGTAGCTGGAACTACAGGCGCACGCTACCACGCCGGCTAGTTTTTTGATTTATTGTAGAGATGAGGTCTCGTTAAGTTGTCCAGGCGGGTCTCGAACCCATGGGCTCAGGCAATCCAATCACCTCAGCCTCACAAAGGCACGGGATTACAGGCTGAGCCACCGAGCCTGGCTGGAGTATATATGTTTTAATTTTTCTTATTTTATTCTATTTTTATAATTTATTTATTGATAATGTGGGGTACAAGTGAGGATTTAATACGTAAGTAGGCTGCATACAGATGATGTTTGGGCTTCTAGGTGGCCCTCACTCCTCCTGATTGTGGACCAGGTACCCTTTGTGTTATCATATGCCTCCCAACATCCTCTCTCCTTCCTTCCCCTATCAATGTTCAGCAACTGTCAATCCCTCCCTTGTGCTACTGTGAACAGTGTTCAGGGTCCACTTATGAGTGAGAACAAGCAGGGCTCATTTATTTGTTTCTGTATAGTTCACATAGTGTGATGGTCTCCAACTGCATCCAACTTACTGCAAAGGTTATGATTTTTTTCTTCTTTATGGCTGCGTAACACTCTGTCGTGTATATGTGCCACATTTTCTTTATCCAGTGCACTTTTAATGAGCCTCTGGGTTGGTTCCATGTTTTTGCTATTGTGACTCCTAGGGCAATAAATATGAGGGTACAGGTATCTTTTTGGTAGAGCGATTTATGTTCCTTCAGGCATATTCTCAAGAAGGGGATTGCTGGATTGTTGGAAGATCAAATTTTAATTGTTTTAGAAATTACCACACTGCTTTCTATAGAGCTGAGCTAGCTTACATTCCCACCAACAGTGCACACCAACACCTGTTGTTTTTGACTTATTAAGGATAGCCATCCTTACCAGAGTTAAGTAGTATCTCATTGTCGTTTTGATTTGCATTTCTATGATGATTAGTGAGGCTGAGCATTTTTTCATGTGTTTGTTGGCTGAATGTATGTCATCTTTGAGAAGTGTCTGTTCACGTTTGAGAGAGGTTCTGCCCATTTTTAATGGGGTTGATTTTTTGTTTTGTTTTCCTTTGACTTTGTTTGAGTTCCTTGTAGATTCTGGATATTAGGCTTTTGTCAGGTGCATAATTTGCAAATATTTTTTCCCATTCTGTGAGTTGTCTTTTTACTCTCTTGATGGTTTCTGTTGCTATACAAAAGTCTTTTAATTTGATGAGGTCCCATCTGTCTATCTTAGCTTTTGTAGCATTTGCTTTTGGGAATTTGGTCATGAATTCATTGCCTATTCTGATGTCCAGAAGGGTCTTTCTATTAGAAAATGGTGGTGTCATAAAAATGGTGATATAATTATTACATTTGCCATAGAAGTGCATGAATATTTATTCAGATGGACTTAGAGTCTATAATACTGAATGATCTATCACAGAAACAAAGAATTGGGTATCGCATATTCTCATTCATAAGCAGACCTTGAACAATTATTGTAATGTTATAAGAAAAGGATTGGCAGCAGGAAACTGCTGGGGGGTGAGAGGGAGGTGGGATTGGCAGTAGTGAGAATCTGCCGTGGGGGGGTGCACACCTCACCAACAAGGGTATCTGCATAATGAACAGTTGTATACCTAACCCTGAATTGTACCCCAAGTCTTTAAATTTTAAAATTGAAAAACAAATAAATCAATAAAAATAAAAATATTTATTGTCATTTAAGTTTAATTGAGATGTATATTTTTAAAAAATATTCTGCTACTGTTGCACATTCAAGTTATTTGCATATAAGAAATATTGTGTTTAAAAGTTTTTAGTTAAAATCTGTTAAAAATGTTGAATGCATATTTGTTAATTAACTTATGATAGAAATGTAATTTTATCTAAATGCTGATAAAAATGTTTGGTTCAATATGTCATTTAAAATTAAAAAGAATCCACTAGATGTATACTATTAGAATAGTTATCTTTTAAATTCTAGTGGAAATAAATTTAATTAATTATTTTATTTTATTTTATTTTATTTTTTGAGTTGGAATCTCACTCTGTCACCCAGACTGGAGTGCAGTGGCCGCTCCCGGCCACCGCAGCCTCAACCTGCTGGGCTCCGGCGATCCTTCCGCCTCAGCCTTCTGAGTAGCCGGAACTACAGGCGCGTGCTACCACGCCCGGCTGATTTTTTTTTTTAAATTTTATTGTAGAAATGAGGTCTCGCCTGCCCAGGCGGGTCTCAAATCCGCATGCTCAGGCAATCCACTCACCTCAGCCTCCCAAAGGTGTGGGATCACAGGCTGAGTCACTGAGCCCGGCAATAAATTTAATTTATAAAACTCCTTCAATGTAACCAAAAGCAAAATGATGGGAAACAACACCAACAATAGCAAAAACAATATAAAAACTCTGAAAAAAAAAAGAAAGAAACACAAACATTATTGCATAAATAAGTCCATGTAAATTAGAACTTACTATAAAAATATGAGTACAATAATCAAATTTGCTAATTCAAAGGCAGAGAATCTTATATTCAGTAACTAATAATGGAATCATATGCAATTCAGAGAGCCATTAAAAAAGAAAATAGCATAGTTGGAAATGCTGGGATAAATTCTCTTTTTCCCTAAAAGTAAGCTTATGTCAATAAATTTGGTATAGCAATTTTCATAACTTGCTGTAATTAGTCTAAAATAAAAATGCCAGACAGTTCTATGCCTTATTTTATTTAAATAACATTCAAAGACAGTTTATTCTAATCTTATTTTTTCACAAATATGACTCATCAGTAATTATTTTATAATTATTCTCCAATTATTCATTGGTTGATTCTGTGCCAAAATAAATTTAGCTAAAATAAACCAAAATATGAAATAAAATTTTTATAATTTAATCAGAATTTATTTTTTAAAAGACTAGAAAATTTAACAGTAAGAATTTTCTTATTGAGGTAAATTTCTATTTATATGAATATCACTAGATGAGATAGAGGTATAAAGAAGGGACTTCCATATTAAAATATCTTTAAATAGGAGTACATATTGAATCAATAAAAAAGAACGGTGTGTTGAAAAGCAAACATTCAGAAAATGAAGATATAGAAAAACAGAGAGTGTTAACTTTTAAATTCTATTTTAAAAAATCAATCGTAGTGTCGGAAAATACATCTAAGAAAGTCCTTCAAGGCATATAATAAAAAAGACAGGAAATGAAAAATAAAAAAAGTAAGTATTGTGGCAATCCCGGAAGCAATATTTGAGTAGTAAAAATTCAAGAGAGGAGGGAGAAGGGAGAGAGAGAACAGAGCAAGTAAAGGTAATGAAAGAAAAGAAATTATAAAAATAAAGTTTATAAAATTTTGCAGTAGTTTTCATATACTGTATTTCTAGCTGAATAAATGAGAAAGAATCACATAAATGCATGCCATTGTTTAAGTTTCAGAATGCCGTAAAAAAAAAAAAATAGATTGATAACAGAGGGGTGAAGAATAGTGGGGCGGGGACATAAGCCAGCTTATGTAGAATGAATCAGAAAACAGAATGGCATCAAACTCCACAACAGTAACACTAGAAGGTAGAAGAAAATGAATCAATGTCATTAAAATTCTGAGGCAAAATGATTTTCAACCTGTATTTTCATATTCAAGTAAACCATTGCCCCATTGTAATAATAGAATAAAGACTACTTTGCGCAAAGTTTCAAAAATATTGCTTCCTCTGTCAGATGAGTCCTCTGGGAAACAGATACCAAGATAAAGGGAGATGTGCAAGGAATTTAATGTGGTGACACCTGGTTGAGATGAAGTTTGTGATAAGCTAAAGTAGGTAGTGAGGGTCTCTGGACTTCCAGGTAGGTCTGACAATTGTGAAAAGAGGCAGAAGGAAGCCGGATCATGGAGGGAGAACTTCAGGCTACGGTACAGCCCTGAGAAAGTTTTGAGCAGCTCAGTGGGATTTTCTGTGCAAATTGCCCACAAAGGAATTCCATGCTGGCCAGAAGTGGAGTCCTTGTACCACTCTTGCTCTGTTCCTGACTAGGGTTCCTCAGGAGATGAGTGACTTTTAACTCCAACACTGAGCTTATCCAGAGAATATCCAAAGAAGGAAGCTGTCAGTCCACAGTGCTCTTTGCCACTGGTTCTCTCTTGAAGGGAGAAATAAGCAGAGTGCCTCATGAAAACCTTTTTTTTTTGGCAAACTCTTAAAGGATATGACAGCAGAATAGAAAGAGGGGTACTGTCAAAGTTTGGTCTGAATAAGAGATTTTCCTGATGAGGTCACACATTATTCCCTGTGTCTCCCAGGCACGGGAGATACATGATAAGTTCTTGTAAGAACTTGCTCCTCAAACTAAGTTTCCTTGACTCTCTTCATGCTTATTATTTATAATGATGTCACCTACAGTTGACTTGGGATGAAGAGACAACGTCTCCCTCCTCAGTTGTTTCTGCTTTTTCCTAGGGCTCCACTGTAAATCCTGCAGGGGGCTGATAGGTGATGGTCACAGAGTAGGTTTCCAAGTCATAGAGCACCCTAAGTAGAATACATTAAAGCAGGTATCCCCATATTCTAATGAGAGGTGTCAGACTACAATGTCCACCTGAGACATGCTATGAAACTATGAAACCTTGAGAACAAGTGCTCTTTAGACTGTGGGTATCTGCCATCTCTTGTTCTCAACTCAGGTCCTTGTAGAAAAAGGAAACAATATGCAAAGAATCACCAAATATGCTGTTGGTAATATAAAAAAAAAACTAATGCAAACAAAATATGTGGTAAGAAAATTGTAAGTGTATAAAAAACAAAATTCTTATCATTCTTAATAGAAAGTTGAGTCAATATTTAAATCTAAAATAATAATAATAGCTCTAAAAGCAGAGTCTTTAAAAATTGGAGTTATAGTTGGAATTAAAATTTAAAGTCATTAACCATCATGGGACTGTGAAGACTGGGCAGACTTTTTTTGTTAAAAGTTGTGTTCAACTACTTGAGTTTTTAAGCTGTGTTTAATTTGTTGAAAATAAAAATGTAAGGATAAAGTCAAATAGAAAGGTTAGATTAGATCATGTTTGTGTTCTTCCAGCTTTCTCATTCTGTATTCCTATGGTAGTATCCTGTTAGGTCAGCTGCCAGTGGAGAAACACACACACAGTATGTTTCAACCACCCTGCAAAGGTGGATCAATACCCACTCCAAATGTGAAAGGGATGTCAGGTATAATATGGTTTATTTCTCAGAAAGTGAGGCTTTCTGGGAAGAACAGTGTAAGCTTCCCAAGTTGGTACCAAAATGGTTGAGAGATTAGAGAAATAAAAATGGCTTGGAAGGTTTGAATTTTCCATCACTAAACAGTAAAAGCACTCAGATTTGCTCATATGTGGGGCAGAAGGGAAGGGAAAGGGATGAGGTTTAAAAATTGTTAGCTAATCAAACACCCCAAAATGGAGTCAGACTCTTTATTACACAATATTTGTCTGGTATGTTGTCAAGGAAGCGAAGTTTTAGTTGTAAAGGGGTTAGATGTGGAGCAACAGAGGCGAGAAGAGAAGACACCAGATCCCTCCCATGAATGATTCTAGATTCTGTCTGGATGATGCTGGGCATCTTGGACGTAAGATCAGAAGTAGAGGCTGACAAATGTTTTCAAGAGGGACTTTGGAAAATTCTGTTCCTGCAGCCCCAAAGAGAGAGGGCAGGGATAAACTGAGGAAAGCTTTCTTTCTTACCCTGTTTGGGCCTTCGTGTTGCTTTGGCATTTCAAGGGTTGAAAATTGAGACTATCCAGAAGTAGCAGCCTTGGCACACATATTAGTCTTTCCAGACTAGGCAGTGATTAGTTTTGGCATCTTCAAAGGGGTTTTTGACCAGCAATTTGAAAGTAAGAAAGTTAGATGAAAAAAATGGAGAGCGAGGAAAGAGGTAGAGGCTGCCACTGGTTCTAACTAGTTTTGGGGACCAGTGAGAAATATCTAGATGACACTTTCAAGATGTTGAATTCCTGCTATTAGGTAATTGGGCCAGTCCAAGTGGAAAACATCTGGACTCCAATAGTGGGACTGGAACTCACTAAAAATTTCACAGCAGGTCCCTTTGGTATAATCCAAAATCTCCAAACTTCACTGATGTCTGCTGTTAATTACTCTGATCCACGAAGTTTACTGGAGACCCCAATTTTAGAAATAATTTCAATAATAATTTTCCTTCCCAACTGCCAAATACTATTCCAGGCCTGCATCCAACTAACTTATTACTAATTACTGACTAATAAAGAAAAGTTTTACTAATCTTTCTAGTTTCTATCAGCAGCTTTGAATGTTTATTATCACTGGCTTTAGGTTAAGAATGTCTTCTTTCTAATCTTTCAAATTTGATGAACTATTTGATGATCTATTAAACAAAGCTCTACCTTGCTGCCAGCTCTTTCATAAAACATTTTTTGGCTTCCCAGTTTTAAGATATCAACACTTCTCCATAATCTAATAGTATTTTACTTATACATTACCTTTAGCCATTCTCAGATTATGTCCTGGATTCCAATAATTGATGTGCACATGTTTCCCCCAGTGGAGTTGATTCTGCTGGTGAAGGGTATTTTGTCTTATTTATCTTAGAGTGCAGAGTCAGACACTTACTAAATCACGTAGATTCAGATGTTAATAAGTGCAAAATAAAAGCGCAAGTTTAACATGAATTTGGTTATTAAGAAAAGTTGTTTCTTATTATCTTGCCTTTGGAACTGCCTACAAGTATAATGAGGTTGTGCAACGCCCCTTCCCTGTTTTGGAGTAGAACTCTTCCTACTGACTTGATGAACATAGGTTGGTAGATTCATATACTTAAGGTTTTATGCTAGTGGCAAAAATAGGAAAACAAATAATAGAAAATGTCTCTTTCTTCTGCATGTAACTAAACTGGTGTGTGTGCTTCACTCTCTGTGAGTGATGTATGTTCAGATATGTTAGCACAAGTGCAGATATTAAAGTGAGACTCATAGGTCTCACTTCTGTCTTCCCAAGAAGAGTTATATAATTCTTCTAGTGCCGAGGGAGAGTTCAGCATTGTAAGGGGGAAAAACAAAAACCCTTCCTTTATTGCACTTGTTTTGCTTGCTCTTCTTTCTTCCCAAATAAGCAGTGAACCCGTCATGATTTAGTCTAAGTAAAATTCCCAGATAATGACCGTCACTATGCATATGTTACAGAGCTACATTTACTTAACAGTCTAGACCTGCTTATTTTTTCCAACCAGATTTACTAAGGTATATTGACAAATAAAAATCATATATATCTACAGTGTGTAGCATAATGTACTGATGTACATATGCATTGTGAAATTATTACCACAATCACACTAACAAAAGTACTTATCAGCTCACATAGTTATATTCTTTGTGTATGTGATAAGAATATTGAAGATCTGTCTGAGCAAGTTGCAAGTACACAGTATGTTATTATTAATGTAGTCACCATGCTGTACAGGTCCAAAATTTATTCATCCTGTCTAATGGAAAGTTTGTATTCTCTGCAACATCTCCCCAGTTCCCCACAACCCAGTTTCTGGTAAACCCAGATTTACTCTATGCCTCTATGAGTTCTATTTTTTTAGATTCTACATGTAAGTGACATCATAGCATTTTTTTAGTCTTTTTATGCCTGGTGTATTTCACGTAGCATAGTTGGACTAGCTTCTTTTTATTGACTTATAAAAATTATTGAGTATAAATATTTAGTGAGACCAAAGAAAAGAAAACAGTTTGAGAAACATAAGTACACAAATCATTGTGTCTATGTGTGTGTGTATGTTTTTGACTCAATTTTATTTTAGTCTGGGAATACAAGCCTTTTCTTGAACTTGGATTATGACTCAATAGTGTAAAAATGATTGCAAGCCTGTATCATGATGTGGGGACAAAAGATAACTCCAGCCAAAAATGACATATAGTTCATTGAATACTTATAATAAAGAATAGCATACTTCTCTCCCACCCATTTAAAAATAAACAAATTTATTTAAAATATGAAAATACAATAAATAAAAATGCTGACCCACCACTGGCAAGTGTGAACATTATTTAATTATTTACTCCTGGAATCCTCTTGCCTCTTAAAAAATCTGGATACTTCGGATACTTCTGAGAGAATTGTCTGGTTTCTGAAAAACACGAAAGTCTCTGGAATGATGTGGAACTTTAAGTTAATTTCAAGATAGTACTTGGGATTTAGTATAGAGACAGGATAAATGTTTGCTCAAATGAATTGACAGTTGCTTTTATCAGACTTTGGTACTTGCCTTAATTTCAAAAAGATTTTGAAGAACTAGATTTTGAAGGAGAAACGTTTTCTGGGGTTTCTAAATACTATGTTGTCAACAGTTCATCATTTTGAAAGACAGTTGCACAGTTAGAACTGACAGAACTGTGGAACTCTGCCAAATCTTTACCTTTTAGACAGTCAGCAAAGCCATCCCAGCCATTCACTGTTAAAGTAAAATGCCTCTGGAAACCGAAAGACATTTTGCCTGTTCTGCACGTCCCCCTTCATTTTCCCTTCCTCCCTAGTATAAACGGAATTATGTCTAATATTTGTGGCACTAACAAAAACAACAAAACAAAACTATTCAACCAGTCTAAATCAGATTAATCAATCTGTTCTCATAGCTTTCTGGGTTTCTTTCTATATAACTCTTATTGGCATGGTGGGTGATCTTTTTTTTTTTTTTGAGTTGGAGTCTCACTCTGTCGCCCAGACTAGAGTGCAGTGGCTGCTCCCGGCCACTGCAGCCTCAACCTGCTGGGCTCCGGCCATCCTTCCGCCTCAGCCTTCCAAGTAGCCGGAATTACAGGCATGTGCTACCACGCCCGGCTGATTTTTTGATTTATTGTAGAGATGAGGTCTTGCTGCCCAGGCGGGTCTCGAACCCGCGGGCTCAGGCAATCCACTCACCTCAGCCTCCCAAAGGCGCGGGATTACAGGCTGAGCCACTGAGCCTGGCTGGTGGGTGATTTTAAGGAACTTAACAGAATAAAATTCTCAACAAAATAAATGTTATAGGCAAATCAATCTTAATAATATCATGGGCAGTAGGGTAGGGTATCAATTTGTTTTTAACCAACTTAACCTTTGAGATAAGATTTACTTACAAATTTTTTTTCATTGAAATGTCAACCTTATAAGATGCTTATGGTACGAGTTAAATGGGGTCTAGGATGAACTAAGAATAGCTACTTCAGGAAATGTACTCCAATTCCAGACTCAAACCAGGAACCTCACTGCAGAGCAGATCAAAACAAAATTTCTTTCTTTATCTACTCCACCCCAAGTAGTTATTAACTCTCTAAAAAGTTAGATTTATTTCAATTTCTCTGTAGATCCAGACAGATAATTCCATTCTGAATCTACTTTACATCTTGGAGATTCTTAGATGTTGTTGCTTATTTGCAGGAAAAAAAACTTCCTCAGTGCTTGTTGGATAGTTGAAGGGCCAAATTCCTTTTGCATATACAGTATTTACTATCCCTAGTTATTCTGCAAATGGGTAATCTCTAAGTTGCACACCATGGATGTAAGGAAAAAAAGGATTGTGGAGGAAGATTTTTTTATATCTATGATCATTCGTGAGATAATGGCAAAGAGGCAAGAGTGAGAGTGATCAAAACATTGATCTGATTATTTTCAGACTAATAATTTAAAAGCAAGCTAGAATTTTTGATGCTTAAAAACATTTTTTAATTTTCAGACTATCGGTCTCCTTAAGATGTCAAAATAAAATAAACATCTATGTTTAACATGTATGCTCTGTATGAAAAGGAGATCTGCTTATCTTGTTTGCTGCTATCTCTCTAGTGCTCAAAACCTGATGAGTTCATCATATACTTGTTAAATGAATGAATGAGTGAATATTATTGTGGCTGCTCTACTAATTTGGGATTGAGCTGTCAGCTGCTGAGATTAAATCTCATTTGTGTAAAACTAATGAACCTGATTGGTCAGTTCAGAAAAAGACCCTTTTTAAGACTGAGAAACTGGGTAAGTAGCATTCTAAAGATTTCTCCTGAGATTTATGTCCCCCTAGTTATGCAATTAAACATTATCAAGTCCGCTTGAAAGAATTATGCTGATTATGCAGGAATTTGGGTTACTATGTAAGGGTTCTTAAAATAGGAAGTGATTATCCAAGTGCACCATATCCAATCACACATGACTTTAAAAGCAAAGAATACTTTCTAGTTAGTTACAGAGCGGGAAGTCAGAAGAGACAAGCAGAAGCGAGGTGAAGCCAATGGAGTTGTCAGAGAGATCTGAAGCAAGAAAAAGACTAATTTCTGACTTTGAAGATGGAAGAAGGAGGCCACAAGTTGAGCCATATGAGCTATCTCTAGAAACCGAGCATGCCTCCAAGCAGACAGCCAGCAAGGAAACACTCCTCAGTATTGCAACCCCATAGAATGGAATTCTGCCAGCACCCTAAATGATTGGAGTCTTTGGAAACAAATTCATCCCCAGAACTTCCAGGAAGGACCACAGTCCTGCCCACACCTTGATTTCTGCCAGAGATGTAGCTCCGCCAGGCTGTAGCTAGTATAAAACCGAATGTGACTTCAAAAAGAGATGGCAAAACAAGCTTGATACAGGCAGAAAGATTAGTGATCAGTAGGGGGCATGCTGAACTTGGCTTTCTGGTTGTAATTCAGATTTGTGGATACAATGAGGCACATAAAACATTGTTTGAAACCTGCTAGGGGGAAGGTAAGAGCAACAATAGAAATTTGTTCGCTATCCACTAGGCAATAGAATACTCTGCCACCCTGGGATCTAGAGAGCACAGGTGACAATTACAGTTAGCAATGCCCAGTAGGAATATCAAACCACAGCAGACATGGAGCAGGAAATACAGATGCACACTACTCCACAGCCCCAGAATCTTTTGCCACTCAATATCGCTGCTTAAATGGCCAATAGGCTGGCCATGTTTACACCACTTTAATAGATCGCGCCACTACCTGCCATGTTTCTCACACCAGAGATATTTTTTTTTTTTTTTGAGTTGGAGTCTCACTCTGTCGCCCAGACTGGAGTGCAGTGGTCGCTCCCGGCCACCGCAACCTCGGCCTGCTGGGCTCCGGCGATCCTTCCGCCTCAGCCTTCCGAGTAGCCAGAATTACAGGCGCATGCTACCACGCCCGGCTCATTTTTTGATTTATTGTAGAGATGAGGTCTCGCCTGCCCAGGCGGGTCTCGAACCCGCGGGCTCAGGCAATCCACTCACCTCAGCCTCCCAAAGGCGCGGGATTACAGGCTGAGCCACCGAGCCCGGCTCAGAGATCTTGCAATCATGTTTAATTCAATTTTTTTTCTCACAGCCTACATGATATATCTAATCCATCAATAAATTCTTTGGGTTCGAGTTAAATTGCAAACTTGCTAACACTGTTCAGGACCTCTACTGCTGCAACCGTAGTCCTAACAAACTCATATCTAGTTTGGACTCTCTCAACAACTTCTTAATTAGTTTCTCTACCTCCACCCTTTCCCTAACATACTTCCATTATAACCAATTTTGAATTGTTCATCTGCTACGCAGCAGGCAGGCATTTTTCTGCATGAATTAGATAATGTGATTTCCCTGCTTAAAATACTTTTCAAGTTTCCCTGTTTGAAATACAACCTGACTTCCCTGCATGAAATGCAACTAGAATAAAATCTAAACTCCATTCTTTGGTTCACAAAGCTTTAATATTTTTGCCCCATCTTCACCTTCATCTTTACATCCCAGTCATTCTGGCCTTTTTATGTTCATTGAACAGTTCAATCTTTTCCCTGTTTTAGGGCTTTGGCATTCATTCCTTTCCCTGCTGAAATTTTCACATTGTCTTTTCAAGTCTCAAGTCAAATGTCACTTCTTCAGACTATACACCCTTGATGTTCTACCGAAATTGCACCTGTGAATGCATTAACTAATTTTTATTATTTTAAACATTCAGTTATGAATTTCTGTGACTTTTAAATACATTCATTCATTCATTCGTTCATTTATTCATTCTTTATTTTTGCACCCATTTGTGGTTGGCATACATTCCTCTAAAGAGCAAATTCAAGTTAAGAATAAAAGGCTTAGTTCTCTGTTGAAAACAAGAGAAAATACTTCTCTCCCTTTTCTTAAGGCATTTACTTTAGAAAATTTGTGATTGAAATTTATGTAAATATTTTAAAAGCTCCATAAGTCTTTTGCCAATTTTATAATCTAGGAGCATTTCTTAAGGACCTGGAAGCCATCTCTTTGAAAAATAATCATTAAAAAGATAGCTTCCTGGGAAGATAGGATTCTAACTTTAGTTGGGGCGTGGTTCCAAGTTGCAAACCTATTGCAGGTCAAAGATAATGAGAAAATTACTTTTTTTTCTTATAATACAATTAGCAAACACAGGTGGTAATCCAATTACCAAGAAAATGTAAAGATATAATATAAATGAAAAATGATATTGTGAAGTTCTCTTACTTGAGGACTAGTTATTGCTTATCTTGAGAAACACATATAAATGGACTGTATATGCTTAACTGTATATAATGAGTGTTTTTTTTTTCTGTCTTTGCAATCTCTTAACAGATTGACTGTGAATGTGCATTGCATTCTGTTTTAATGCTTACTCAATAGCAAAAATCTTTTCCGTCAACATTTATGGAAATTTTGGGGGAGTGATTAGGAGATTTTGAGAAGGAGAGGTGGTCTAGTCACTGTCTAAATGTTCATAGAAGATAAATGGCCCATTAAGATGAAAGCCAGGAGTAACCAGGAGTGGCCTTAATCATTTTTAGAAACATGTTGTTTGAGCTTTGTGAAGTTCAGTTTTCACATGTATTAGTAGAAAACAACAATTTCTCTTTCTCTGAAATATCCTTGCATCTTTTTTCCACTAGTACTTAAAATTTTCCTTTAAGCGCTTTTCCAGGATTTTGTGGAAGCTTTTGACAGTATAAGATGCTCTTGGGTATGAAGTCAGTCAACTCAGAATGCCCCTACACAGGTACTTATTCACTACAGTCTTATCAGTAGAGAACAGGGAATGCTAAGACTAATTGAAAACAGACTTTCTCTCCTCTAGGTTTCAGCAAAGAAGAGATTTTGAAGAGATGAGTCATGTAGCTTTAGGGAAAGAATTTAAAAAGATAATACCAAGAAGGTACAGGATTGAAAATATTTTAATTATTTCCATTAAAAAAAATGTGGATAGTAAAACAAATGCTGAATTGTTGGTAGGTCAAGGGAGGTATGTGCATTATTTGTTGAGGGTAATTAGTTGGACATTGGTCAGATTTTAAAATAATTCTTAAGACAATGAGTTTGAGAGTCACAAAAATTCTGTTTTAATTCAACTTTGCCAGCTGTCACCAAATGTATGACTTTTGGAAAATTACGTATTGTTTCCAAACTTTAGTTTGTCATTGAAAAACTGAAAAGAATAATACCTAAATTCCATTAAATTTATGAATGTTCAATATGTTATATGCATAGGAATAAAACAAAGTACTGTTAGATAATAAACATTCAGAAATAATTGCTGTTGGTAATGGTCATATTAATAGATATGAATTTTACAAGTTACATACTCAGAGGCACAAAAAGAGAAAAAACTCTACAATTTAATTTAACTTTGTTCTTAAATTTCTGTTGTACTCAATTACAGAAAGATTGCTTTGGTCATTTCCAGATAAACGTAGACACTTCTGAATTGTCTTATTCATTTCCAGTTTAAAGTAGAAGCATGGTTTTCTATTCTTTTCTCCCTAGAATGGTATTTAAAATTCGAAGTGTCAGAACATAGAGATAAGGTACTGCCCATGTTCTCATCTGATTATATTAACATTTAATTTCTAAATTTGGTTTTGTATAAAATAATGGATTGAAAGTTATCTTTCCCCATATTTATCATTTGGTTTTTAATAATGAGAAGGGTGAACCTAGCTTGACTCATAGATGAGAGCATTTTGTCTCTTTGGAAACTTTTTGGATTTTCATCCATGAAGATGTGAAAAGTCATGTATCTTTGTTGTTCATCCTGCTCAGCATCCCTTTCAATTTGATTACCGGAGATGACTGAAAATTATCTTGTGTTAGTTCTTTGATAACTTCTTCCCATCCATTTTCTCTATACGTGAACAAACCTGTACATAAAACTTGGTCTGAACGTCTAGTTTTTTGGGTTTTTTAATAATAAATTCCTAGAAGTAAAAAAAAAATAATCAGTGAAAGTTCTTGCTCATTTTGTGAAATTTTATAAATTTACAAAATTATTCTCTTGAATGGCTGAACCAATTTACATTTGCACCTTAAGAGTAAGCATGATGTAGTTCCAGTTACTTGGAAAGCTGAGATGGAAGAATCATCTAAGTCCAGCAGGTAGAGACTGCGATGGCCACAAGCATGCCACTGTACTCCAGCCTGGGCAACAAGAGTGAGATTCCAACTCAAAAAAAAAAA
>NW_007250623.1:61907-62687 GCF_000164805.1 Carlito syrichta
AGGGAGAATGAAGAATGGTGAGCTGATGACACAAAATATTAGCCTTTATGACATAAGTGACCAGCTGATAGATGACATTATTTTTTAACTTTATTACTGAGCACTGCCAGATGAATGTTATCTGAATTGCGTTGCACTGCTTTTCTTAAACGTCGGATGACGATTGGAAAGATAAACAGCAGAAAAAGAACAATTATACCAATAGTAATGAAATTATAGATCAGATTCCAAATAGAATGAGAAGCCACAAATTGAGAAAGAGAAGAAGTAAATTTAGAAGCCAGTTGAGAAAATGAAAGTGTAGACAGGTGTGCCTGAGAGATAGCAGTGATTTGACCCTGTAACTGTTGAATATTTAAAGAAGAATTAGAGGACTGCCAAACTCCCATAAGGTGTTTCTGAACATCAGTCCAACTAACATTCTGACCATCATATGGCAAAGGTGTAACACAGATCCATTTAAATTGTGCGTGGCAGGCTACAGACATCTGAACTTTAATATGTTGAATTTGATTTCCTATATATACTAATGCTGATTCTAAAGCATTTAACCTATCAATAATACCTTTATCTATCTGTTCTTGAGTAAATAAGGCTAAGCTAACATTTTGGGACAAATCATTCACATGATTAGCTGTGTGAACTTCTTGAGCCAAAGCAGTGGCAGATGCTGCTACAGATCCTATGATAGCTATTAAAGCAGAAATTTCCAAGACTAAAGCTGCAACAAACCTACAAGGCCTATTTAACATTGCTGTGGCTTGTTCTAAAATATAAGTA
>NW_007250623.1:62707-87541 GCF_000164805.1 Carlito syrichta
TAATCAGTGAAAGTTCTTGCTCATTTGTGAAATTTTATAAATTTTACAAAATTATTCTCTTGAATGGGTGAACCAATTACATTTGCACCTTAAGAGTAAAGCATGATGTAGTTCCAGTTACTTGGAAAGCTGAGATGGAAGAATCATCTAAGTCCAGCAGGTAGAGATTGCGATGGCCACAAGCATGCCACTGTACTCCAGCCTGGGCAACAAGAGTGAGATTCCAACTCAAAAAAAAAAAAAAAAAAGTGGAGGAGTAAACATGTAAAGACTTAGATATTAAAGAGGTCTTTAAACATAAATTGTATTTTAAAGATATATTTTTCTTTTGAAAAAACTCTATGGCTCCTTACCATTCAAATGGACTTGTATTTCAAGTGACACACATAACCTTAAAATCAAACCACTCATTTTCCTTTTGCTAAGATCAATCACACATTTAAATAATCATATACCTTTAGTTTGTAAATATTATACAGAAAATTGTTAATTTTATGTCTATTTTTATAAAAGTGAGACTAAAAACCATGCTGAATGTGTGTAAGTTCAGACATTGAGTATGCTTTGGCTTAGATTAGTAAAGGATTTTTTTTTTTTCATAGTGAGATTTTTTTTTTTTCATAGTGAGATTTTTTTTTTTCATAGTGAGATCTTCATAGTGAGATTTTTTCATAGTGAGATCTTGCCTTTTTCGAATACATAATGACATTCTAAATATATTTAGAAGGAATCAATAAGAAACAAGTTAATAATATTTGAAAAAAACACAATAGTCAATTGAAAAATGAAACTCCATCATACCATATATATATGCATAACTTTTTTTTTTTTTTTTTGAGTTGGAGTCTCACTCTGTCACCCAGACTGGAGTGCAGTGGCCGCTCCCAGCCACCGCAGCCACGACCTGCTGTGCTCCAGAGATCCTTCCACCTCAGCCCTCCGAGTAGCTGGAACTACAGGTGCGCGCTACCATGTCCGACTAATTTTTTGATTTATTGTAGAGATGAGGTCTCGCCAAGTTGCCCAGGCGGGTCTCGAACCCGCAGGTTCAGGCAGTCCACTCACCTCAGCCTCCCAAAGTACAGGATTACAGGCTGACCCACCGAGCCCGGCTCAATATGCATAACTTTTACTTCAGTTAAACTTCAGAATACTTTGTCTCCTGGAAGTAAATTTAAACTTAAAGTTGTACCTTGTCTATATGAAAAGGAAACATTGTGAGAAGCAATTGTTGTCACCATTGGTGATTCCGCTCTTCATTGCATAATAAGCATATAAGGGGCATGATATATAAAGCATTTGATAAATTGTCTTATTTTGAATATACATCTGTGAGGAAACTAATTTTTGTTACCTGCAATGAATGCCATCCTGTTTTATGCTTCATCAATCTCTTATTTGTGAAATAGACAAGACAATTCTCAGGATATGACTTAATTTCTTGATAGTAATAAATGGTGGGGAGGTGTGAAAACTTGGTGATGAGACAAGAATGCAACTTAATTGGTCTCTATACCGAAGGAGGGAAAGTAAGGAATAAGAGCTAAGGAAAAATTTATCACTGGAGGACAGTTAGAGAAAGGGAGAGAAGTGATTATGAAGCTGAAAAAAGAGACTGAAGAGGAAAGATGTATCTAACTGGAATTTTTTCAGTGAAATGCTGCACACTGAGTGGGACAAACCCCATGTGCAATTTTCTCCCCCAAACCCTCAGCAAGTTACAAATATCTCATTAATGTTTTATTTTGCTAGATGGTGTTTGTTTTTTAAAAAATCAGATATTTTCTGAAAGTTACAATTTTCTGGCTGTTTTGTTAAAAAGTTAGACACTAAAATTTTAATTAAAAAACCCCAAACATTGTGCATCTTACTTCTGTTAATATTGTGTACACTTAAAAGTAGCCCACTAATATTTAGGGTTTTACTTATATTCTTTCTTCTTCTATTTTATATATTATGAATGTTATATTAAAAAGATGAAAATTTACAACAAATCAGATAAAAAATTTAAAGATACCTATATGCCAGATACTGGGCACACTTCCATTTATTGTTCACAGGTCTGGGAGGAAAAACTTGATCAAAGTTTTTTATGAGATTTCCATTCTTTTGAGGCCCTGAGAAGAACGAATGAAAATTTCATTTCTAGTAATTTACTCATAATAAAATCTTACACATGTGCAAAAGATATTTTTATGAACATATGAATTGCAATACAATTTGTATTGTAAAAATAATAAAATCTGTCCCTTAGCAAGATCAGGAATAAATAGAGTTTGTTAATATAATGGAATTTATTTGGAATTTAAAATGAGTAAACTAGTCTTACATATATCAAGTTGAGTAAATCTCAAAAGAAGTCATGATAAGTGTAAAAGAAGTTTGCAAAAGGTAATGTATGATAAGGTACCGTTTATGCAGTTGTTCAAAACTTGTGAAAATAAACATATACAAAATTTTAAAATACTTTCCAAAAAGGATCTAAATACTAAAATTATAATTTATGAAATATTCTTTTTTAAACTTTTCAGTGCTTTCCTTTTTTGTAATTAACATAAATTACTATTCTTACTCTTTTTAATTTCAACTGTTATACTTTCTTGTATCATCACTACTAATTTTACATTTACTTAACATTTCAACGCATATTTAATTTTTTTGTGAGTTGTATTTAACTTTCAAGATAATCAGGTGAGTTAATCTCACTTTTCAGTCAAGGAGTCAGACTCAGTCACTTGGGAGAGACAAAGTGACATGCCCAAGGTCACATACCCAGTAAATAATAGTCAGAATGAAATACAGGTTTCTATGATAAATTTATGGCAGTCTACTTGCTGTGACTGCATATTAGAGTGATATACACATGATCATTTAAGAAGTATTTTTATTGGCAGATGGCAATAATAATAATATAAGTACTTGAATAATGCATGCTTATTTAAAAAAAAAAACCTATCTTCTAGTCATGACTCAGTGCAATCGATATATTAATTGTTTGATTCTCACAATTCTGCAAGGAATATACTATTATTATCTGAACATAACAGTTGAGTAAACATGTGCTAGAACATTTGAGAGATTGTCTCAAGATCTATTCACAGAAATGGCCATGCTGGGATTTGAACCCAAGCAGTCTGACTCAGACCATACTCTTAACTATGTCATTCTGCCTCATAAGAGTTTTTTGTCAAATCTTCCTAGTACAATGAATGAAGTATGAAATTCTGTGAAGATGCTTTTCAATTCTGATGTAATTTTAATGAAAGATACTCTGGGAGACTTTCTTACCACTTTTAATTTAGTTTAGTTTTGCTGAGTTTGTTTCTCAGTACACAAAATAATTATTTTGGTAGCATAGTCAGACTGCAAATTAAGCCATCTAAATATTATTTCAATAGTTTCTTTCTTTCTTTCTTTCTTTCTTTCTTTCTTTCTTTCTTTCTTTCTTTCTTTCTTTCTTTCTTTCTTTCTTTCTTTCGTTCGTAGAAAAACAGGCTTATTGAGTAGGCCACAAAGGGGACAGTGGACAGGACAACCATAAGGGAGCTGTCTGCCAGTAGTTTCTTTCAAATTTTGTTTTTGTTCTCAATGGGTATTTTTAAATTTTCTTTATGTTTTTTCTTCTAATGCTGGTGTATAACTATTTCACATACAACAATTAAATTGCTGACTTGAACTGAGGTTTAAACAAGCTTAAAAAAAGAAGAGAAGGAAGATTCTAAGAACAGCATGAGCCTATTAGTGATTATTCCCTTTGATGAATATTTCTTTTGATATATTTGTAAGAAAATATAATAAATATTCAATGTTCAAGATAACTTTAGAGAAAAGTAGTTACTGCAATTTTGGCAAGGTCTTTTGACATGCAGGCGGGCCTCATTTATAATGGGCAATATACATTTCCTCAGGAAATGGGCCTTTTTCACAAAGTAAAATTTCAGAATTAACAAAAACTGTGAAAGACCATGTACTCTGGCTTTGATTCCTCCTGAGGAGCAACCATTGTTTTAACAGTGTCTTTTTAAATAAAGCAAAAGCCTTTATTTAATTTAGTCTTTACGTACTCTGCAACATTCCATATCTTGTTCTTTAAAAAATTTTAAAACATTTATCTTGGTGTTTGTGTGTTTTTAAGTACATATATGTATGTATATATGTGCATATGTAAAAAGATCTTTTTAATAGCTACATTGCATTCTAGTTATAGATGTATCCTAATTTCACTAGTCGTCTATTGCAGATACATAGCTCACTAAAAGTATTTGAATATTTTACAAATATCAACAAAGTTTTAATAACTTTTACATTTGTAATTTTGTTTGTATGCATGTAAGCAAGCTTATTTGTGAGACAGATTTATAGTAGAATTTCTGGGTTAATTTCTGGATATATAATTTCTTTTGCATTTATTTGAATAATTTATTTCTTGCTCATTGATGTTACTATATGTGATAGTGAAATTACTCTTGATTTATTTACTTATTTTCATTAAAATAGTCTTTAGAAGATAATACTGATAAGTTAAGAATGTGTTTTATTAAAACTTAAAAATGGCCGGGCTCGGTGGCTCAGTCTGTAATCCCAGCACTTTGGGAGGCTGAGGCGAGTGGATTGCCTGAACTCGCGGGTTCGAGACCCGCCCGGGCAACTTGGCAAGACCTCGTCTCTACAATAAATCAAAAATTAACCGGGCATGGTAGCGTGTGCCTGTAGTTCCAGCTACTTGGAAGGCTGAGGAGAAAGGATCACCGGAGCCCAGTAGGTTGAGGCTGCGGTGGCTTGGAATGTGCCACTACAATCCAGTCTGGGTGACAGTGAGACTCCAACTCAAAAAAAAACAAAAAACAAAAAAAAACAGCGAGACTTCATCTCTACAATAAATCAAAAAATCAGCCAGGCGTGGTAGCACATGCCTGTAATTCCGGCTACTTGGAAGGCTGAGGCAGAAGGATCGCCAGAGCCCAGCAGGTCGAGGCTGTGGTGGCCGGGAGCGGCCACTACAATCCAGTCTGGGTGACAGAGTGAGACTCCAACTCAAAAAAAAAAAAAAAAAAAACCTTAAAATTATTTATTAAAATTAAAACATTTAAAGGATTTAGATAAGTCATTTGTGTGAGAAACAGATCTAAGTAAAGATGTCATACAGTCATGATTAAGGGAAGAGTATTTTAGATATTGTGCCTTTTGGGTAGGAATAGAATATATTGTAAAATTTATTAGACTAACAATGATTCTGTAACCTAAGAAGAACATCTCTTAGGCAATATGACTGGAATTGCACCTGTGATAAGGGATAGTCACATGGTTTTTATATTGTGGCACCATGAGAGATAAAAGAACTTCTGTATACTTGTGAAGATTTTACAGAAGAGAAGGACTGGCAGATTTGTGGAAGAGGAGGCTATGGAACCAAACAGAACTCTGGCAGCATCTTGGGCACGTACAAAAACCATTTCTTCCACTGATATAGCTGTGAGCAGTATAGAGGAGCCAGACATCTGGAGATTATATGAGCCTCATCGTTACTGCCCTCATCATTGCACAGTGAGAATCTTGGAGTGAGTGATGATGAGACTTCTTCTTCTTCAATAGGCATGCCTCTTAGGATGCAATGGAGTTGTCCAGTGATCCAGATTATCACTGGTGCAGACCAATAATCTTGATATTTACTTGGCCCGGTAGTATTTCAGTTGCCACCTCACAATATTCTCTATGTCCCTACAGAGCCATCTGGGTGGTTCTTGAGAGATCTCTGGCTAGGTGAGAATAGTAGAAGGTAGGTTGAAAATGCTTTGCAAAGCACAACCTGATTGTATTTTTTTGCCAAAAAATATGAGACCAAAGGATGCTCTGTCCACAGTTGACACTGAGCACTGCAAGACAGCAATAGTACAAAACCAAATGGAGTTTTTTCCATCCCCAACACTGTATTTTGATCTCTTTTAAAATTGTTTTACACCTATTAAGTTGTAAACATATAAAAATATGTCAGTGAAGGCATTTTTCATGGTAAAGTACAACACAAAAATACTTTACATATGTGGCACAAAAGTATTTAAAATGAGAGTAATGAATGTTGAAAGAGTTAAAAAATAAACTTTGGCATTAAGAACACTACCCATTTTATTAGATATGATATTTAAAATGATTTATAAAAATTTAAAGCTCACTGAGAAGCAAAGGTTAAATGTATTGTTCTTCCTGTTGCTACATGTCTGTGGAATGAGCTGGATGGAATTTCTTGTGATATATTTAAAGGGATCAGCCTCATATTTATGAAGAGGTAAACGAAAACAGGATGATTGTCAATTTCAGATAGGGAACCCTATGACATCTTTGAACTTGAAGTATGTGGTAGGAGCTGTTGAACATATAAAAGTGAACCCTCCAAAACTGGAATTATCTTTTGGAGAACAGGCTTCCCTCTCTAGGTAAGTGCTTGCAGTAGTAGTGCAGGTTTGTAGTGCAGGCTTTCCTCTCTAGGTAAGTGCTCTAGGAACACATTGGCATCAGAATTTGTGGAAGAAATGTCCTGAGTAGTGCAAACAGGTGACTGGTTCTTCCACCATGACATAGCACCTGCCCACACCATGCTGAGTGTTTAGTAGTTTTTGACCAAAAATGGCATGACCCATGTGTTGTGCCCTCCCTAGTCCCGATCTCACCCTGACATTTTTTGTTTCACCAGATGAAAAAAGTTCTCAAAAGCAGGGGTCCTCAACTCCCAGGCCACGCACCAGTACCAATACCACAGCAGGAGGTGAGTGGTGGGTGGGCAAGTGAGCAGAGCTTCATACGTGTTTGCAGCCATTCCCCATAGCTCGCATAACTGCCCGAGTTCTGCTTTCTGTCAGATCAGTGGTGGCATGAGATTTTCATAGGAACACAAACCCTATTGTGAACTGCATGCACATGTATGGGATTTAGGTTGCATACTCCTTAGGACAATCTAATGTTTGATGATCTGAGGTGGAGCTGAAGTGATAATGCTAGTGCTGGGGAGTGGCTGCAAATACAGGTTAACATTAGCAGTGAGGTTTGATTACACAAACACCATAATAAATCAATAGTTTTCAGTCTCATATCAAAACCCTATTAGTGAGTAGCAAGTGAGTTGATAAACTTAAATTGCACAGCTGCATCTGGTGGCAGGCATTAAGTCAGAATCTGACACTTATTTTAGTCCACGGGTGCCTCAATCATTATTTTATTCACCACTTCTGTCCACGCCTCTTTCCCACACTGTGCGCTTATCTCTGTAACAGTTTTGGTAAACCCACAAACTAACCAAAATGAGTCAAAATGAATAAAAAACACATGTCACTGGAGAATTTCTTTGAAAGGGAGGAAAAACCTAATGATAAGATAGTAGAAGACTCTAAGGCTGCCAACAAAAAGAATGTAGCATTTAGAAGAAAATTCCAAGAATCCGACTTAAATTACAAGTTCATTGCAACAGGTGATTCACATTCTCCAAGGCTACTTTGTATAATGTGTGGCAAATGCTATCCAATGAAGCCGTGAAACCTTCAAAACTGCTTCTCCACATGGAGACCAGGCACCCTGCATTATAAGACAAGACTTTGTCTCAAAAGAAAAAAATAAATGTGAACATGAAAAACAGAATCAATTATTAAAGGCCATCACTTTATCAAATGTGTCTATATTGAGAGCATCAATCTTAGTGGCTAACCACATTGCCAGAGCTAAGAAGCCCTTTACTATTGGTGAAGAATTGATCCTGCCTTCTGTTAAGGACATTTGTCATGAACTTTTAGGAGAGGCTACAGTTCAAAAGGTGGCACATACTCCTCTTTTGGATAGCACCATAACTAGACGAATTGATACAATAGCAAAAGATATTGAGACACAATTTTATTTTTATTTTTTGAGTTGGCGTCTCACTCTGTCGCCCAGACTGGAGTGTAGTAGCCACTCCCGGCCACCACAGCCTTGACCTGCTAGGCTCCGGCGATCCTTCCGCCTCAGCCTTCCAAGTAGCCGGAATTACAGGCATGCGCCACCACGCCTGGCTGATTTTTTTATTTATTGTAGAGATGAGGTCTCGCTGCCCAGGCAGGTCTCGAACCCACGGCTCAGGCAATCCACTCACCTCAGCCTCCCAAAGGCGCGGGATTACAGGCTGGGCCACCGAGCCCGGCTGAGACACAATTGTTAAAGAGGATTAATGAGTCACTGTGGTACGCAATCCGGGTTGATGAGTCTAGCGATGTTGACAGCAAGGCAACAATGCTTGCTTTTGTGTAATACATTTTTCAGGAAGATGTGCATGAGAATATGTTATGTACACTTTTGTTACCAACCAGTACCATGACTGGAGAACTATTCAAATCTTTACATGATTACATACCAGGAAAACTGAATTGGTCATTTTGTGTCACTATATGCATGGATAGAGCGGATGTCATGACTGGACGGCTTTCTGGTTTCACTACTCAGATCAAAAATGTTGCTTCTCAGTGTGAGTCTATGCTCTGTGTCATCCATAGAGAAATGCTGGCTAGCCAAAAAAAAGTCACCTGAACTTAATAACATTTTGAAGGATGTGATTAAAATTATCAGTTACATCAAAATACATGCTCTTAACTCAGGTCTGTTCATGCAGCTCTGTGAGGAAATGGATGCAGAGCATGCCTGTCTTCTCTAATACACAGAAGTGAATGAGATGACTTTTTAAAGTAGATTACTGGCTAGGGTATTCGAGTTATGGGAGTTGCTCCATGATTTCTTTTAGAAAAACATTCACCACTGTCAGCACGTTTCAGTGACACAGAATGGGTTGCAAAACTTGACTACTTGTGTGACATTTTCAACCTGCTCAACAAACTCAATTTGTCACTTCAGGGGAGAACAACAACTGTGTTTTAGCCAGCAGATAAAGTGGCTACATTCAGAGCCAAACTGGAATTATAAAGGCAAAGTATAAACATTGGAATTTTTGACACATTTCAAACACTAGCGGAGATTTTGAAAGAGACTGACCCAGAGTCTTCTTTCTCCCAACTGGTGTATGATCACCTCTCTCAGCTTTTAAAATAATTTGAGCATTACTTCCCAAACATAAAAGACCCTCGAACTGGAAAGGAATGGATCCATGGACCATTTGTGAATAAGCCAGTGAATCAACTTTGTCTGCACCAGAAGAGATTCTACTGCTTGAGATCACAAATTACAGTGACCTTAAGAGAATGTTTGAGTGACTTCAAATCTCCATATGTTCTGAATTAAAGTCAGGGCAGAATAGCCTGAGATTGCCACAAAAGCACTGAAAAGTTTGCTTCTGTTTCCAGAATTTATCTTTGTGAAGCAGGATTTTCTGTAGTGACAGCAACCAAAACAAGATTATGGAGTAGTCTGGACATAAACAACACACTTTGGGTCTCACTGTCTCTTCCATCACCCCAGATGGGACCGTCTAGTTGCAGGACAATAAACTCAGGACTCCCAGTGATTCTGCATTATGGTGAGTTGTATAATTATTTAACTATATATTACAATGTAATAATAATAGAAATAAAGTACACAGTGAATGCAATGCACTTGAATCATCCCCAAATCATCCCTGACCCTCTCCACTCCATCCCTCTGTCCCTGTCTGTAGAGAAATTGTCTTCCACAAAACCGGTCCTTGTTACCAAAAATGTTGGGGATCACTGTTCAAAGGAAAATGTTTTGCCAATGAGAAAGAGATGAAACCAAAAACAGCAGAACAGACTAAAAGGCACCAAAATTGATAAGTTAAAAAACTGTTTTGAGCAGTGGAAAAAGTGTCTTGATAGGTGTATTACATCAAATGGAGAGTACTTTGAAGGTGATTGAGTTTAAACATGTAAGAATAAATACACAATTTTTTACAAATAAATATCATTTTAGGGGTTGTTCCTCATGTGACATAGGATATACTCAGTGCCTACTCTGTTTATAAAGTATTTCTTTAATAATTTTATCATTGTAGATCTTTAGTACATGTATGTTTTTCTGTGGCAATTCTAAAAGCAATGTGCAAATATATGAATTTTATTTATATTCATATATATCCTTGGCAAGAATGCCACCTATCTCAATTTTTTCTTATTCATTTCATGATGAATCAAAACATATATTCATATGTAGTTCAGAAGAGACTAAAGAAAAGAGACGTATATTAGTTTCTTCTATTTGCCTAATTGAACTAGATGGTCTCCACTTTTAATCTCAGTTAATTCTCATCCAGCACTGTGAGATAGGTTTATTAGTCTATCATTTATATTAATAAAAGGTAGAATCTCAGAGATATTAATTTTTGCAAGGCCACAAAGACAATGGCACAGAAGTATTTGAACTCAATTGTGTCTATATCTTTTTTTTTTTTTTTTGTTTTGGCGTCTCACTCTGTTGCCCAGACTGGAGTGCAGTGGCCGCTCCTGGCCACCGCAACCTCGACCTGCTGGGCTCCGGTGATCCTTCTGCCTCAGCCTTCCAAGTAACTGGAACTACAGGCGGGCACTACCACGCCTGGCTGATTTTTTTTTTTTTTGATTCATTGTAGAGATGAGGTCTCGCTGCCCAGGCGGGTCTTGAACCCACGGGCTCAGGCAATCCACTCACCTCAGCCTCCCAAAGGCATGGGATTACAGGTTGAGCCACCGAGCCTGGCTTGTGTCTATTTCTAATCCCCTTAGTTGTATCCCTTCTCTGTGTGTATAAAAATGAAGACACCAATCATGATCACCACTCACATTTTTTCATCATTTAAAATGTACTAGGTTTTAATTTAAGTGCTGTAGAGACACTGTCTATAATAATTCTTACAAAGTAACTATTGTTATTCTAATTTTATAAAGGGAAGGGGGATGTTCCAGGGAAATAACATTGATTTCTCAAATCCATACACATAGAGAGGGAAGGAGGAGGGAATTAAACTCTGTTAAGTTGTATTTCTGTTGTGCTGACTGAGGTTACACTTTATGGAAAACAAAAGCAGGATTAGAAACAACTTCTCAATTTTAACATAATGGGTTATGTTTCCATTACATTAATTTTACACATATTTTTGCAGAGTATAATGTAGTATGTTTTAAAATATTCTCACTTTGTACCAAACACTTATTTTTCAAATCCTTTTGAATCCTAATAGAAATCACTTAATGCTGTATAGTTATAAAAAATAGTTCTATGAAAGAATTATGGATGTATTTACAACACCACTGGTCTTACCATCCTCATCAATGCTATGCTTTTGAAGCCATCTTTTCTGTAATTTTAGATTCTTTTATGACTTTAAAGTCATAAGTGGCTGAAATAATCTATATAAATACTATACACAGTGTTCCCTTAGGATAGTGATTTAATTTCTACACAAGAATTGGAAACCATATATTTAAAAAGTTAAACTTTTGGAAACATTTTATTTTCTTTTGTTAAATCATTAATGCATTAGAATAAAAAATGTATATTTATATATTCCAGAATTTTGTCAATGAGATAGAACTTTTTAAAAAAAAAGTCTTGTTAGGTTAGATATTTTAAAGTTAAATCAGTATGATACAATATACTTTATCACTGTTGCTGAAAAATCAATAACACTTTTGCTTGTGAAGTCTGGGGTTATTTTGTGGAAATACAGTACTTCTGAGATTTGTACAAATAAATATTTAAGAGTCACATTTTATTAAAATGTTTCCCCATCTTGTCAATAATCACATTTCTGAACAGATATTAGATAAAATAATAGAAGTTATTTTTTTATTTACTCAGAAGAAATTTGCATCCAATATTCCCTTCTGCTTTCCAGTTTTCTTGACTTGTCTTTTCCACTTTCTCCAGAGCCTCAAGGACCTGTTCTTTCTGACAATGTTCTCATGATGGATCTGATTCTGCAAATAACCTGAGAAAGCTTGGAAGCAGTTTCTTTCTCAGTCAGGTACTCAGATGAGAATGCAGCATTGTTAACACCTGATTGTAGCCCTTTAGAAACCCTGAGCAGGAGACTAGACTATACATAGATAATGAATGTGTGTTGTTTTAAGCTCCTAATTTGCGGCAATTTGTTGTGAGGAAATAGATAACTAGCATGTGTAAATGGACTAAACATTTCAGTTAAAACACAGACTTGATCAGTTTTTATTTAAAAGAAAAAAAGCCTACAGCTTTGTGAAAAGATTGTTTACAAGACATATACTTTAAGTAGGAGGCAGATTGAAAGTAAAAAGATGGAAAAAAAAAATAACCATGCAAAATCACAGGAGAAAAAGAATCTAATCATAGAAAAACCCATGGGACTATTTCAATATCAGATAAAGTCGATCTCAAAATAATGATTGTTACCCAAGAGGGTTATTTCATAATATTTAAAAGGTTAATTTTTATAAAAGACATAATAATAGTTTGTATACATTTAATGACAACCTAAAAATAGTAAAACAAAAAATTAACTGAGGAAAACAAGAAAACATATACATAAGTCTATAATCATAATTGAAAAAAAAAACTAAATCCTCTCTGAGTAACTGCAACAACAAGCAGGCATTTTATTTATATTATATATATCTACATGCACACACACATATGTGTACATATAAATACATACATATGTATATATGTACATATAAAGCTATAAACTATTTAAACACCCCTGTTAATCAATTGGGACTACTTAATGTTTACAGAACTCTACTCCCAAAGACAACAGAATAAGCATTAATTTCAGGAACACCTGGAGCAAAAACAAAAAATGAGCTGAGCCATAAACCAAGTCTCAATATATTTTAAAGATTTCAATTTTGTAGAGTATGATCTCTGATTTCAGTGAAATTAAACTAGATACCAATAGCTAAATGATAACCAAAAAATTCCCAAAGGCTTATAAATTATGCAGCATACTTCTAAAAGCCTGTGAGCCAACACACAAAAGCCTGGGTATAACTATTTATAACAGCATTATTCATAGTAGTCAAGAATGGAAGGAACCAAAATCTCCATCAGTGGAAGAATAGATAAAGAAAATGTGATCTATTTGAATAAGTGAAATATTATTTAGCAGTAAAAATGAATGAGTACCAATACATGCTGCAACATGGATTAACCTCACACACATTATGCTAAGTGAAAGAAGTAAGTCACAAAAGGATACATATTGTATGATTGCATTATATGAATTATTCAGAATAGACAAATGTATAAAAACAGACAATAGATTAACAGTTGCTAGAGTTTACAGGGAAGAAATGTTAGGAAATGACTGCTAGTTGGAACAGGGTTTCTTTGGGGGATAAGAAAAATACTCTAAAAT
Organism: Carlito syrichta; assembly: GCF_000164805.1. NCBI lineage: Eukaryota > Metazoa > Chordata > Mammalia > Primates > Tarsiidae > Carlito > Carlito syrichta. Next base: position 75,999 of record NW_007250623.1, read on the forward strand.
TAGATTATAATGATGGTTGCACCTCTGTGGATTTCAGGAAGATGGCAGCCGGGCCAGTTGGACTATGTGAGTCCCCATGTGAGTGAGTGAGTGTATGAAAAATTTTGTGTACATGCTAGTGAGTGAGTGGGTGTGTGAGTGACTGACTGAGTGAGGGCTAGGGAGCCAGTGACCAGGGCTGTCCTGGCGCAGTGGCTGGTGCCATAGTAGCTGGGCTTGGACCCTAGTGATTCCCGGGACACAGAAGCTAAGTGCCATTTTCTTTTTCCTTTCTTTCTTTCTTTCTTTCTTTTTTTTTAACAACAAACCCTCCCTGGGAAGAAACGCTGGGAGAGACTGTCTAAGTGGGGCTCATGAGTGGGTGGCCAGGACCTTGGTGCAACAGCTGGTGCTACAGCTTCTCTACTTTGTCCCTGGCTCTTCCCAGGTCACAGAAATGGAGCGCCATTGTTTTCTTTTTTAACAGACAGAAGTTTTTCTTCAAAAAAGCAGTGGGGAGAAACTATAGCCCCAGCTCTCCCTCATCATTGAAGTAGGAAAGAGGTTGCCGGCTTTGCCTCACCACTTCAGTACCTCGCAGGGCTCTAGCAGGGGCTGCAGAGGGAGTACTGAGGCAAGTTCCCATGGAACAGGACAAGCGAGGCCCCATCACCATCTTGAAGGCAAGGCAGGAAAGTGCTCCAACTTGCTCACCACGGAGTGACAGACCCGATCTCTGTGACTGGTCGATCAACTACTCAGGGATTGATAGTGGCCCAAAGGGAATATCCTGAGAGCACAAACTTCAGAGGGGCCTGCTGAGTTCCGGACACCCCACCCCCTACCCTGATCTAGCCATGAGACAAAGGGTGTGGCCAGAAAAGGATGAGGAAGAACTCCAAAGAGATCAATGGTGAGTCCTGGGCTGACCCAAACCCAAATCCAGCAATCCTCTGAACGTCATACCACACAGCTGAGAGGGACAAACCCAGGTAGAGCCTGGACTCAGTCACAGTAGAACTGCATTCCAGGATAGGTCTGACTGGGGCAACCCAGGTGAGAGTATATATCTGGGGAAGAGACAATCCCAAACTTCCCCATAGGAGGAGACATCACTAACCATAGGAGAGAGGAGGATTGCAGCCCCACCCACCTCCACTACCCCTCCTCCTTCCCTGCTTCATTCCCTGAGGTGAGAGTGAAAGAGGTGGCTCTGCAGGAGAAACCTGATAGAGGAAAAATTACAGAGCCTGTAACAAGAGGGCAGTTTTTTTTGTTTGTTTTTTGGTTTTTTTGAGTTGGAGTCTCACTCTGTCGTCCAGACTGGAGTGCAGTGGCCACTCCTGGCCACCGCAGCCTCGAGCTGCTGGGCTCTGGCGATCCTTCCACCTCAGCCTTCCAAGTAGTTGGAACTACAGGCATGCCTATCACGTCTGGCTAATTTTTTGATTTATTGTAGAGATGAGGTCTTGCCAAGTTGCCCATGTGGGTCTTGAACCCGCGGGCTTAGGCAATCCACTCACCTCAGCCTCCCAAAGTTGCAGGACTACAAGCTGAGCCACCGAGCCTGGCATACGTTTTGGTTTTAATTTTCAATTATTTTTAAATTTTTTGACAGTTTGTTTATTAGTTCATCTCTTTTAAAAATATTCTTCCTTTGTGTATGAATGTGTATATGAGAATTTGATATGCATCCCCCCAAATTTTTTTTCTTTTTCTTTTCTGTTTTATTCTTCTTTTATTTGTCATTTTCTGTTTATGTGTGTATGTGAATGACTGAGTGTTCGTCTTTCTATTTTGTTGTTGGTGGTTTTTGTTCTTTTGTTCTTATGGTTTTTTATATTCATTTTTTATACTTTAAAGTGTGTGTCAATATATGTGTGAGGGTTCGACCTGAATCTTTTTTCCTCCCCCTCTGTTCTTTCTGTTTTTCTTCTCTATATACTTTGTGCTTGGCATGTGTGAGTGTGTGTTCAGTTTTTGGGGGGGGCGGTTGTTTGTTTGTTTTTGTTTGTTTTGCTTTGTTGTTATTCCAGTTTGTTTTGGGGTATGTGTTCAATTGCTTTTGCATTGGTTTCTGCTGCATCATCATATAGAGAGGTGGTGGGGAGTGGGTCTCAGGGAACACATACAACAATAAGTGAACATTTTAATTTGCAAGTAGTTTCTGATTCCTAGCACCCCATGCCCTACTTTATTCAAATTTCAAAAACTACAAGAGACAACAAAGCTTCCCATTCACCATCCTATTTCAAAATAGAACAAATACAGAATCCGGATCAGGGAAGAATAGAGGTCTGAGCAAATATCAGAAGGGAAAGCCTCTCCCACTGACACTGAATTACAGAAAAATAAGAGATCTGTCACAAATGAGGAAAACCTCAGGTAATTTCAAGTGTACCAAAGACAAAACTCCTGAAAAATTAGACCTTGGTACCAAAACAATGGAAGTCACCAATGACTGTCCCCAGAATATGACAGGGAATAGGGAAAGGATGGAAAGAGTGAATAAGACTCAAGAAAGATAAGATGCAACCCTGAAAGAACTTGTAACAGAGATTTTGGCAATAAAAATTTCATCCAGGAAATAAACAACAAGATGACAAGCAGGGAAAGCAGAATTAATCTAGCTGAAGAAAGAATCTCAGAACTTGAAGACCAGAACATGGAATTAACCTGATCTGTAAAAAACAAAGAAGACTCAGAAAGAAAGAACAAACCCTATGATAGATGTGCGATTATATCAAGAGGCCGAACCTATGCCTGGCTGGTATCCCAGAAGAAGAAAGGGAAATAGAGAACAACTTGAAGCAAGTATTCCAGGAGGTAATCAAAAAAAACTTTCCCCATCTCACCCAAGATGTGACCAGCCAAGCACAAGAGATACAGAAAACCCCCATAAGACATCAAATGAGAAGACCAACTCTTACACACATAGTAATTCACCTATACAAAGTAGGCAAAAAGAAAAAATTCTAAAGGCAACAAGAGAGAAAGATCAGACTACCTACAGGGGAAAACCAATCAGAATAGCAGCAGACCTATCGACAGAAACACTACAAGCAAGAAGGGACTGGAGCCTATTTTCAAAGTCCTCAAATAAAAACAATTTCAACCAAGAATTTCCTATCCAGCCAAGCTCAGCTTCATCAGTGATGGAGAATTAAAAGTCTTCCCAGACATCCAACCCCTAAGAGATTATGCAGTTTCCAGACCAGCTCTATAGGAGCCACTTAAAATGGCATTACGAACAGGTGAAAGAAAAAAAAAAGAATGACCACTCACTTCCCAAGAGAACAGCAGAGCACAGAATCAGCAAAAAATACGGTGCAACAAGAAACTTGAAAACACACACATACATTAACCCCAAAGCCAAAAGAAAACAAGCAAAGAAAAAAACTATAGGAACCTCATAACAGGGAGAAACAATCACATTTCAATAATCAGCCTGAATATGAATGGATTAAATGCACCACTGAAAAGGCACAGAATGGCAAACTGAATAAGAAACCATGACCCAATTATTTGCTGCATCTAGGAGACTCATCTCACCACAAGAGATGCACATATAATCAAAGTTAAAGGATGGAAAATGAGTTTCCAAGCAAATGGATCACAAAATGAGGCAGGAGTTGTGATCTTAATATCAGACAAAACAACCTTTAAGGTATCAAAAATTTTAAAAGATGCAAAAGGACACTATATAGTGATAAAAGCTTCAATCCATCAACAAAAAATATCCATCCTAAACATATATGCATCCAACACAGGAGCACCATCATTTATAAAGCAACTACTAAATAAACTGAAAAAAGATATCAGCTGTAACACTATTACAGCAGGGGACTTGAATACCCCAATGACAGCCCTAGATAGATCATCGAGGCAAAAAATCAACAAGTAGATCCAGAACCTAAACTTGACACTCGGCCAAATGAACTTAATAGATACCTACAGATTATTCCACCCAACAACCACAGAATATACATTCTACTCATCACCCCATGGAAAATACTTCAAGGTCAATCACATTCTTGACCATAAATCAAGCATAAACAAATTCCATAGGGTCGAAATCTTGCCATGCACATTCTTAGACCACAGTGGAATAAAAAAAAAAAAATCAACAAAAACAACATTGCCCCAAAGCCCACAAAGACATGGACACTAAACAGCATGATGCTGAATTAACATGAAATCAAAGCAGAAATTAAAAGATTCCTGGAAACAACTGAGAATGAAAAAAATTTTACCAAAACTTTTGGGATGCCATGAAAACAGTTCTAAGAGGGGAATTTATATCTCTACAAGCACACATCAAGAAAACAGATCAGAAGTTGAGAGCCTAACAAATCATCTAAAGGAGATGGAAAGAGAAGATCACGGAAACCCCAACTTTAGCAGAAGAATACAAATCACCAAAATAAAGCCCAAATATGGGAAATAGAAGACAAAAATATCATAGAAAATATCAACAAAACACAAAGCTGGTTCTTTGAAAGAATTAACAAGACTGGTGGAACCCTAGCCAGAATGGCCAAGAAAAAGAGAGAAAAAGACCAAATAAAAACAATCAGAAATACCAAATATCAAATCACAATTGACTCTGAAGAAATACAAAAGATTATCAGAGATTACTATATATACCTGTATGGACACAAACTTGATAACCTGAATGAAATGGAGGACTTTCTGACATTACACAACCTCCCTAGGTTGAAACAAGAAGACATTGAGACACTAAATAGACCAATAACAATCCAGGAAATTGACTCTGTCATAAGAAAACTACCTACAAAAAAAAGAAGCCCTGAACTGGACAGCTTTCCAGCAGAATTCTACAAAATGTACAAGGAGGAGCTGATACCAATCTTCCTGAAAGTATTCCAGGCAACTGAGAAAGATGGAATTCTCCCTAAATCAATTTATGAAACTAACATCACACTGATAACCAAACTGGGTAAAGATCCAACAAAGAAAGAGAACTACAGGCCAATATCCATTATGAACATAGATGCAAAAATACTCAATAAGATTCTAGCAAATTAGATTCAAAAACACATCTCAAAAGTCATCCACCATGACCATGTAGGCTTCATCCCCAAGGTGCAGGAGTGGTTCAACATTCAAAAGACCATAAATACATCAACAGTTGTAAAAACAAGAACCATATGATTATCTCATTAGATGAAGAAAAAGCTTTTGATAAAATCCAGCATCCCTTCTTGATAAAAACCCTCAATCACCTAGGTATAGAAGGAACATACCTAAAAATAGTAAGTGCCATCTACGATAGACCCACAGTTAATAAATTATTAAATGGATAGAAACTGGAAACATTTCCTCTGAAAACTAGAACAAGACAAGGCTGCCCACTCTCACTCCTCTTGTTCTCACTCCTTTTGTGTTGGAAGTCCTAGCTCAGGTAATTAGACAAGAGAAGGAAATCAGGGGTATCCAAATAGGAAAAGAGGAAGTCAAGTTATCCCTCTTTGCTGATAATATGATCCTATATCTTGAAAATTCAGGATAATCTGCAAAAAACCTGTTTGCACTGATAAAGAACTTTGGCAAAGTCTCAGGGTACAAAATAAACGTGCAGAAGTCAGTTGCATTCCTATACACCAACAAGCAGACAGAGACCCAAATAAAAAGCACAATCCCATTCACAATAGCCATTAAAAAATGATATAACTTGGCATCTTCCTACAGAGACGTGAAAGACCTTTAAATAAGAACTACAAAACACTGCTCAATGAAATCCAAGAAGACACAAACAAATGGAAAAACAATCTATGCTCATGGATAGGAAGAATCAACATGGTTAAAATGCCCATCCCACCCAAAGGCAATCTACAGATTCAATGCAATACCCATTAAGTTACCAACATCATTCTTCTCAGACCTGGAAATGACAATACAGAAATTCATATGGAGCCGGGCTCGGTGGCTCAGCCTGTAATCCCGCGCCTTTGGGAGGCTGAGGTGAGTGGATTGCCTGAACCCGCGGGTTTGAGACCCGCCTGGGCAGCGAGACCTCATCTCTACAATAAATCAAAAAATCAGCCGGGCGTGGTAGCACGCGCTTGTAATTCCAGCTACTTGGAAGGCTGAGGCGGAAGGATCGCCAGAGCCCAGCAGGTCGAGGCTGCGGTCACCGGGAGCGGCCACTGTACTCCAGTCTGGGCGACAGAGTGAGACTCCAACTCAAAAAAAAAAAAAGAAATTCATATGGAAACATAAATGCCCATGAATAGCCAAAATAATCCTTAGCAAAAGAAACAAGGCAGGAGGTATCACACTTCCAGACTTCAAACTTTACTATAAGGCTACAGTAATCAAAACAGCCTGGTGTTGGTACAAGAATAGGCACATAAACTAATGGAACAGGATAGAGATTCTGGAAGCAAATCCTCAATTCCTCAACCAACTCATCTTTGACAAAGCCTCCAACAACTAATGGGGAGAGGAGAACCTATTCAGTAAATGGTGCTGGGAAAACTGACTGACCACATGCAGAAGATTGAAACAAGATCCCTACCTATCACCATACACAAAATTAACTCTAAATGGATCAAAGACCTAAATGTAAAACCTCAAACCATAAGAACCTTAGAAAATGCAGGAGACACCCTTATGGAAATTGGAACTGGGAATCAATTCCTATTCAGAACCCTAAAGGTCAATACCTTAAGAAATAAGATACAAGCCGGGCTCGGTGGCTCAGCCTGTAATCCTGAGCCTTTGGGAGACTGGGGTGAGTGGATTGCCTGAGCCCACGGGTTTGAGACCCGCCTGGGCAGCGAGACCTCATCTCTACAATAAAGCAAAAAATCAGCCGGGTGTGGTAGCGCATGCCTGTAATTCCAGCTACTCGGAAGGCTGAGGCGGAAGGATCGCCAGAAACCAGCAGGTCGAGGCTGCAGTGGCCGCGAGTGGCCACTGCACTCCAGTCTGGGCTCCAGAGTGAGACTCCAACTCAAAAAAGAAAGAAAGAAAGAAGATAGATGAATGGGACCTCAACTAACGAGCTTCTGCAAAGCAAAAGAAACCATCAAGAGAGCAGGGAGACAGCCCACAGAATGGGAAAAATTATTTGCCAACTGTATATCTGACAAAGTCCTAACATCTAGGATCTACAAGGAGCTCAAATGCGACAAAAGGAAACAACAACAACAACAACAACAAAAAAACAGGCGCATTAAAAAGTGAGCAAAAGACGTAAATAAACATTTCTCAAAAGAAGATATACGGCAGTCAACAAACACATAAAAAAGTGTTCAGCCTCCCTCATCATCAGAGAAAAACAAATCAAAACTACATTGAGATACCACCACCCCAGTAAGAATGGCCATCATTAATAAAACAAACAAGGCTGAGGCAGAAGGATCGCCGGAGCCCAGCAGGTCGAGGCTGCGGTGGCTGGGAGTGACCACTGCACTCCAGTCTGGGCGACAGAGTGAGACTCCAACTCAAAAAAAAAAAAAAAAAATTAAACAAACAACAGCAGATGCTGACGAGGATGCGGAGAAAAAGGAATGGTTCTACACTGCTGGTGGGAATGCAAACTACTGCAGCCTCTCTGGATGACAGTGTAGCAATTTCTGAAAGAACTAGAAATTGACTTTCCATATCACCCAGCAATTCCCTATTGGGAATATACCCAGAAGAACTCAAATCATTCTACAAAAAAGATACCTGTACACATATGTTTGTTGTAGCTCTATTCACAATAGCAAAAACTTGGAACCAACCATGTTGCCCATCGAAGCTGTACTGGATAAAAAAAATGTGGCTCATATACACAAAGGAATATTATGCAACCGTAAAGAAAGACAAGCATATGGACTTCACAGCAACTTGGATGAATTTGGAATTGATCATACTCAGTGATCTATCACAAAAACAAAAACAGAGTACCATATATTCTCACTCATCAGTAGACCTTGAACAATTATAACACTATAAGGAAGGGATTGGCAGTAGTGGGAAACTGTCAGGGGATGGGGATGGGATTGACAGTTGAGGGAAGGAGGGGCAAACCTCATGAACAAGGATACCTGCATAACCAATGTTTGTATACCTAACCCTGAATTGTACCCCACATATTTATAATTAAAGAAATATAATGAAAACTATAAAATATTTCAAACTGAAAAATAAACTAGGCAAACTATTTTAGAACTTGTGAGAGGCAGTTAAATCTGCTTAGAAACAAATATTGAGATTTAAATCCATTTATTAGAAACATTGAAAATATTTAAAGTAATTTTAAGAATATATTATAAAACAAATGTATACCAACAAATTCAATAATTTAGATGAAATGAACAAATTCTGTGAAAAGCACAACTTGCAAAATTAAAGCAAAAATTAAGATGCAAGTGTGGTTAGTATGAAAATATCTTTGTGTAATAAAATTTATTTAAAAGTTAAAAAGAAAATTAGAAGAAATAATTTTAAAAACTGATCAATTCATTTACCTAAACAGCAATGATGCCTATAGTTGCTCAGATATTTATTTCTTATAGTCTTTATTATTTATTATAGATCTGAGTTTCCATTTTGCAATATTTCCCTTCATCCTAAAAAACTAACTTTAACACTTGTAGTGCAAATCTCAGGAAAAATTTACTTAATATTATTTTATCTGGAAAAATTACATTTTGCTTTCTATTATATGAGATAATCTGTATTTTGACTTCAATCCTACAGGATAATTTTCCAGAGTATAGGATTGTAGGTTAACAGTTTTATTTGATTAATTCAATACACTTATCTAAACTTTTTTTTTTTTTTGGCTTTGGCAGTTAATTTACTAAAGAGCATACTTGATTTTATTCATTTTCATCTTATTTTATGTTTTATTTATTTCAGTTTTTAATTTCCTAAGTTTTCTTTTCTTTAACTTTTAAAAAATTTTATAATACAATCACTTATTCAGTAAAAGTGTATTGACCTCCTCTATGTGTCAAGAACTTTTCTAGAATCTTATGACATATCAAGAAACAAAGAGGTAAGAATATTTGCCCTTTTAGAACTTACATTCTAGTGGTTGCTAATCATTCCATTTCTCCTTTTAAAATTTTTAATTTGTCTTGTATTGTTTAATTCCTTTAATAGTGAAATTATTTTCCTGTAATTTGTAATCATACAATTATCTATTATTATTTGAAAATACAATGCTGCTTATTTCCCCACCAAGTTGCTCCTTATAGATTATAGTTTAACCCTTTCAATAAAACGATGTCTTAAAAAAATTTTCTCCTTTCTTACCTTATCTTCTATACTATAGATAAGATCTTTGAAATATTTTTTTATCTCCTCCTCCATCTTGTCCCAACTCCTAAATTTCCCCAAGATTTAATTTGTTCTAGAGTGTTAGAATACTCTTCCTTTCATTATAGACTATTTTTTTTCTGGTAATTTTTGCTAGCCTTTTATATCACAACTTCCCAGTAGCACTTGCTCAATTACGGATAGCTTTAATTATCAGTTGTGAATACTTGTCTTTTCACTGGTGTATTTTCTTAATTATTTTTCTCAGATGGGAGTTAGTGGGAGAAGTAGAAATCGAAATCTAACTGCATCTACATATCTTTCTTTTAATAAGTGTAGGTTTCTCTGATACTGTTCTTTTCCCTCAGTAAGCTGCAAGTAGAATTCTACTATCATTTACTTTCCAATATTTCAGACAAGGTGTCTGATTCCATTTTAATTATTTTTAGGCTGCTCTTTTTAAATTTTCTTCCTGAAAGTTTTCATATTTTTTTCTCTTTATCCTTAAGAAGTCAAGAAACTTATTATCATATGTCTTTCTCATTACTACTTCCAGAAACTTAGTGCAATTTTCCATTGTGTAGAAGCCAATCTTTCTTCAGCTCAGAGAAACATTATTCAGTCATTAGGATAATTATGTGTTTGCTATCAATTTCCTTTTCTCCTGAAACTCTTGTGATTTGGATCTAAGTATCTGAGTTAAAACCTTCAGATTTCTTATCATTCCTCTCAAATTTTCTCTCTTTTTATATTTTTAGTATTCTGTCACTCTTTCAGGCTACTAATTTCAGTCTTACAACAATCACCCAATACTTCAACTCATTGAATTTTCTACTTCAAAAATTAAGTTTTTATTCTAGAAAGTCTTATTTTGTACTGAACTGGAATCATTGTTGTTTGTTTTCACTATATTCTTATGATATATTGCTATTTGAATCCTCAACTATCTGCCCCAGAGTTTGGTTGTTTTGCTTGGTGCATACTCTATTTCCTTTGCTGGGTGCTTGGATCCCAAGGATGTGTGATTATTTTTTCTTGTAATCTCTTTGGGAATCTGCTTTGGTTGTTGAAACAGCCTAGGCAGAAACCCTTCAGAGGGAATGGAAGCTAAATCACCATCTTCCCCTGTGTGGTAAACCTATTACAGTAGGTAGGCAGACAGCAGGACAATTCATACTTATGACCGGGTTTTCTCCTACTCTATCAGTCTTGGGCACAGGAACAACTCAATTCACTTTTTCTGATGTCTTGTCTTACACACACACACACACACAGAGAGAGAGAGAGACAGAGAGAGAGAGAGAGAGAGAGAGAGAGAGAGAGAGAGAGAGAGAGAGAGACATTTGATTCCAATGTTCCAATCCCTAGGGATCCCCATATTTCCGCAGGCCACGTCCTTTCCACTACCCCCTATAATCTTTGCTCAGAGTTTCTTTTGTAATGATCACTCTCAGTCTGTGAAAGTAAAGCCCGTCACAATCTTCTTCCTAAGGGTTCCTCAGTCCCCAGAACCGAAGCCCTCTCTCATACCTGGGGACCTATTTGCCTTTCACAATCATTTGGACAAGTGATCCGGAGGTATTCTTTTGATTAATGGAGAGAAAGCATGATTCATTCTCCAAATCTTTCCAGAAGCCCTATCTTTTATTTATGTGCTCTCCTTATAATTTGTATTAAGAATTAACAATAGGATAGCTGAAAATGTTATCAAATTTACATTAGTAAATCTTCATTACTGGGAAAATCTTTAATTCAGCATGTACAATTTTTTTACTGTGTTCCTTTTATAAATTGACTTCTCTTGTCTATAGTTCATTTTTCTGTTATCATGAAGCCAAAGAAAATGCAATAGAATACATAATTAAACCCTAAGTGCTTTCAGTGCTGTAAAAAAATTGTATTAAGACATCTCAGTCTTCCTTGCAGGGAGCAGACAGATGCCTGCTCTAATCATAGTTGAGACTCTGTGTGGCGTTCTAGAAATTAGAAAAAGTCAGCGAATGCAATAAACCTTCAATAGGTCAATGTCAACATGAACCTAAAAAAAAAAAGTATTTCTAGGATGATCAGAAGCACTGATACAAACAAGCATAGAAAGAGATATTTTTGCCTGAGTTTTTATAAACACAGCTGAAAAACAAATAACTGTAAACAAGCAACATTCTACTAAATAAAAGGAGAAACAATCAGAGATATTTTAAGAAAGGGAAAAAACCGGGCTTGGTGGCTCAGCCTGTAATCCCACGCCTTTGGGAGGCTGAGGTGAGTGGATTGCATGAGTCCGC
>NW_007250623.1:87561-88542 GCF_000164805.1 Carlito syrichta
TTTGAAGAGATGAGTCATGTAGCTTAGGGAAAGAATTTAAAAAGATAATACCAAGAAGGTACAGGATTGAAAATATTTTAATTATTTCCATTAAAAAAAATGTGGATAGTAAAACAAATGCTGAATTGTTGGTAGGTCAAGGGAGGTATGTGCATTATTTGTTGAGGGTAATTAGTTGGACATTGGTCAGATTTTAAAATAATTCTTAAGACAATGAGTTTGAGAGTCACAAAAATTCTGTTTTAATTCAACTTTGCCAGCTGTCACCAAATGTATGACTTTTGGAAAATTACGTATTGTTTCCAAACTTTAGTTTGTCATTGAAAAACTGAAAAGAATAATACCTAAATTCCATTAAATTTATGAATGTTCAATATTGTCGGTGACCAGCACTGACCAGAGGGAGGGTTAGGACCGCACCGGTGAATCAGAGACGGAGAGAAGAAAACTACTCGGAGGCAGCTCTTCTGGGTTCAGCCTGGCCAAGACCGAAGCCGATTTTATTCAAACCTTTTCCAACTTATATACCATTTTCTATACCCTCCAGCAATGTGATAATCACTCACTGGGGGCGTACAAGTTTCGTGCTTTACAAACTATGCATCACAAGACCACCACGAGATCTGCAATTTCCAAGCAAACAATTCAAATTCCATGATGCCTGCCGTGCTTACATCAAGGTCACAGGTGCACAATTTCAATACAAATCGTTCAAAGTGTTTTCCATAATGTTCAACGAATCATTCATATTATACTCTTTGCTCTATACCCTGATTAATACAAAAAACTTTCCTGAGTTAACTCTAGGTTCAATCCAAGTTCACTGATTCCCAATATTTTTAACAATTAATATTATCAACTTAACACTATACTATTAACCTATTACAATTTAACATAACGCCTTATAACTCAGCTAAAACTTATTCTTAAACTACAAAACTTTACTATAATTCATGTTTCATATGTCTAAACTTTAATTTT
>NW_007250623.1:88562-110280 GCF_000164805.1 Carlito syrichta
AGTGGCCACTGCACTCCAGTCTGGGTGACAGAGTGAGATTCCAACTCAAAAAAAAAAAGGGAAAAATCATAATAAACTATGTTGCTGTGTTCTCATCCATAATGACAATAATCTGAGTGTTTTTGTCTGTAAAGAATATTTATTACCAGTTTCTGGGACACAAACATTATTATCTAAGTTAATGGGCACATACAATTAAGCCATATATTTTCATTAATTTATAGTTTACTGATTTGGGGACATAGACAATTAATATTTGTATCCAATAAATATATTATATATGCTCCTCCTTTTGGGGAGATGAAGCAATACCATACTTTCTCATCATTGTTTCACCATCATCGCACCACAGAAAACAAGTTGAGACATTTAAGCTTGCAAATGTTCCACATTGTATATAAGTAATCTTCTAAGAAAGACCTGAAGAAAAATAGTATAATAAAATGTAAAGCAGAAGTAAATGCTTTAAACATCTGTTCTCATGCAATGAAGTATTTCTACTTTTTTAAAGCTATTTTATTACTAATATATTTTGGAAGTGACATTGCTATTGCTGCTTCCATTCTCATAAGAAAAGAGCAAAAAATGGCAAAAGGAAATATAACAGCAAATAAATGAAAAAACCCTATATATAATTCACTGACATGCACATCATAAATGAAAGCATTATGGATGAGAAAACTCAGCTTCCTTATACTTGTGTGTCATTGGACGTGGTGCATTCTGAGCTTGTGAGGTTCTAGGATTTAACTTCATGGCATGCATAAAAGTAATACAAACTAATTCATTCTAGAAAAAAACCCACTTGCCATCATAGAAACTGTCAGAGCCGTGTAGACTTATTACTGTCATGTTTCTGTAGAGGTCCCTCAGCACAGCGATGTACTCCTAAAGTGTGAAACTAGGGCCATTTCTAAACAGACAAAATGTTATGAAACCAAATACTTTATGTTTCCCACATATATATAATCCTCCCTCTGCTATTTCAGGAGCTCAAAGCTCAGCCCATAGTCTTACCTTACAAAATTTGAAAGTAGGATTTAGTAACTGCAGTTTCAATTTATCCATTCATTCATTGAACAAATATTTAGTAAATTTCTACATTGTGTAGGATGCAAGGCTAAGTGTAATGGTGGCTGAAATGAAAGAAATAGACATCTTGTTTCTTGGGACTTTTGTCTAGGGGAAATATGGGTAGGGTAAGGTAGATGCTGTACAAATAATTAAAATTATGACAAGTAACACAAGGAGAAGTACAAGGTTCAGTGAAAATATATGGCACAGTCCTGATAGGAAGGATTGGATAGGCTGTAAAATTTAACTTGTATCCTTTAGGTTGCATAGGACATAGCCAGGTAATGATTAGGTGATAGAGATCTTCAAGCAAACGAAAGAGCATGCAAAAGCCCCCGGGTGAGGAAAAGCAGGTCATGTTCATGGTTTCACTCTGACTGGAGCTTTGAGAATCAGAATGGCACAAATTGAGATAGGTACTGGGTCTGTAGCATGTAAGGAGTTATAGCCTGAATTAGGATTCCCGACCATTATCAAGAATAAGAGGATTCTAGTAAAACTGAGTTAAGTTCTAAATTGAGAAGTGTCAGAGATTAGCATTTGGCAACCATCTACTTGATCTCTAAGTAAACATTGGATTTGAAGGGTACGGTCCTGTGTGTATCTGATTAGAGTTTGTTACAGCAAGCTGAATGAAAATGATAGTAGCACAGACTAAGGTGGTGACAGTGACATCAGAAAAGATATAGATCTCTGAAAGTTCTTTGGAAGACAGAATTGCCATGATTTAGTGATTGATTATAAGTGGGAGCTATAGGAGCAGAAAGAATTAAGAATCACTTTTATCTTTCTGGCATGAGCAATGGAGTGGACAGTGGCATCATTTACTGAAATAAGTGATTACACAGAGAAAAGTGGAAAACGTATTTGGGGAAAGTCAATGAATTCAGTTTTCGATATAGTGAGTTTCGGGAAACCCCGTGGATGTATCAAGTGTTAGGACTGCATGTAAGCCTAAAATGTAGAAAATAAGATTGTCCTGAAAAGAAGTATTTGGGAGCTATTAGCATAAAGATGGCAAATACAGTCATAGGAGTGGAAGTACCCAGGTTATCTAGAAAAAATGAAATGAGAAGAAAAGAATTCTTAAGGTTAACCCCTAAAAAATTCCAAACATATTACTGTAAAGAAGGAGGAACTACAGAAGTGTATTGAGATACTGGCCAGAGTAATATAAGAGAAAGCCAAAGGAAGTCTGGCTAGTTGGTGTCAAAATCTGCCTAGAAATCAAGTAGAGTGGAACTGAAAATTATCTATTGTATTAAATCACATGGAGGTCCCCTTCGTGGAGGAATCTACTGAGAATGGGGACAGAGCCAGATGGTATATGGTTCAAATGAACCAAATGGTTAGTGGGAAGGGTGGAAAGTAGAAAAAATGAATAAAAAAACATTTTTATAGCACTTATGAAAGAGTAGAACTAGAACCATATATTATGAGCTAGGGATATGGTTACCACCATGAGAATTTCTATATTAAGACTAAAAAGCTTGAAACATTTAATTGCTGATATGATGGCTCTAGAGAGGGAATATATGATGATTCCACAAAGACATTAGAAGAAATCTCTATTAGAATGGGAGGGTGAAATTGCAGGTAGGTCTGCATGTTTAATGACAGGAAGATCTGCCCCTTAGCTTATCTCTTTCCTGAGAAGAAGAATCACAAGCTTCTGCTGAAAACGAGGGAAAGAGAGGAAGCCATGGTGGAGGGGTGGGAATTGTAAGTAAATTATAGAAAATTTGCAATAGATATTGAGTGAATAAATGATCTAACTGAAAAAACTTAATAGAATTTCTAAGAAAGTATTTAGACTTACAATTTTTCCTCCCTGTTTTTTTCTCCTTCATTCTTTATAGAATTGCAGTCTTTACAAAATCTAGATTCCAGAAAACATCTAATAATCTTACATGGAGTGCAAACTACTGCTATAGCACATGCCTTCTCTTTTGCACTGATAATTTATATTTAATTTGGTGTTCATATCATAAACCATCTAAAGACCTCCAGAAGTGAAAATAACAGAGCTAATCAGCCTCTAAGGGAGATATTTGGGAATGGGCAATTCGGCTAGAGTCTCTGTGGTGCCAAAATCAATACAATATACATGGACAGTAATAGAAAGCAGACACAACTCATCATGTGTGCTATTTGAAAGGGTACGTCAAAGCCAGGTTTGTCTCCAACTACTAACACTTGAATTTTAACTAGTTTATCAGTTTACCTTCTCAGTAACTCTCAGACTCTCAGTAGCAGTCTGAGAATATTTTGACGTACTGGTGGGAGGGAATCAGCAAAAACCTGGAGTATGGGGCACTCTCTAAAACAGACAAATCCTAGTGGAATTTCACAGAAGGAGGTGCTAGGAAACCAGAGAACATTCTTATACTGGAGGAGAGAGAGGGAGAGACTTAAAGACAGGTGGATGCAACAATCGCTGAAGGTTGCTCTCAGTTTCATGAGCAGGATGATGTTATTTATTGTCTGAATGTTACAATTTCAGGTATGGTCTCAGGTGTCTGATGAGAGCAATTGTGCTGTCAATTTACTGTGGAGGTGGGGACTGCTAAGGTAATTCACTCAAGTGCAATGCAATTGTCATTCTGCCCAATTTTCTCCTGCCAGCCCTCTAAAAAAGAATGCTCGTGTCCCTGGGAAGAGCTGACAGGAGGGTGAGGAAGTCTTTCTTCCTGCTGCTTTTGTAGAGCAGGCCAAAGTCTGCATTAATCTGTGGAGGCATTTCTCATCCAGTATCAAATCTGTTTTGAAGGTTGAATTACAAGACTGCATGGTGGTCAAGACTAGCTGCATAATTTGCAGGGCCCGGCACAAAACAAAAATGCAGGGTATCTTATTCAAAAAGTACTATATTAGAAATTTCAAGATAGCAACAGTTAAGCTTTAAACCAAGTGGGGTCCTTTGCAATGATATAAATCGCGTACACATAAAATCGTCTCCAATCATGGCTAGTGTGTTGTAACTTTCCCCTGGCTTCTAAATGTATGGCTTTACTTGTCTTTAACTCTGTGACCTTTGGCAGGTAGCTTAGTTTATCTAGTCCTCAACTGTAAAATATTAAAGTCAAACAAAGATTTATTTTTTTATTTTTATTTTTTGAGTTGGAATCTCACTCTGTCGCCCAGACTGAAGTGCAGTGGCTGCTCCCGGCCACCGCAGCTTAGACCTGCTGGGCCCCGGCAATCCTTCCGCCTCAGCCTTCTGAGTAGCCGGAATTACAGGCGCGCGCTACCATGCCCGGCTAATTTTTTTTTTTTAATTTATTGTAGAGATGAGATCTCGCCTGCCCAGGTGGGTCTCGAACCCGCAGACTCAGGCAATCCACTCATCTCAGCCTCCCAAAGGCGCGGGATTACAGGCTGAGTCACCGAGCCCGGCCGAACAAAGATTTATTAAGCACCTTTTATTCAACGACTGTACTAGTCACTATTGATACATTGCTATGAACATACATAGTCACACACACAACAACCATTGCCCTGTTGCAGTTTATATAGTATCTGAGGTAACTGAGAGTAAATAATTTTACAGTTAGTAATTTAATTAATACTATGATGAGAGCTACAATAAATGAGCAACAAAACCAGGCAGCTGTCACTAATTCTGGAAAAGGAATCTGAATACCTGGATTTTCTTCCTGATGCCCTCTGGTCTGCCTTGTGAAAGAGTCTCCTAAGATTCATCCTTGCATTTCCTCATCTCTAAGGCAAGAAATTAGTTTTTTAATGTTAGGCTTGTTCAAAAATATTATATATCTGACTGGGCGTGGTAGCTCAAGTTTGTCTCCCCAGCAGTTTGGGGGGCCAAGGTGGGAAACCTACTTGAGACAAGAGTTAGAGACTGCAGTAAGCCATGATTGCACTATTCCACTCCAGCCTGGGCAATACAGTGAGATCCTGCCTCCAATAATAATAATAATAATAATAATAAGTTATACATCTTATAACATTTGCAGAGGGAGAAAAAGTTATGGAAAATATAAACACACATTTACTATTATATATAGCTAGCTCGCTCGCTAACTACCATGTATTTAGCGACTTACCTACTGTCTAGTTACATAAATAATTTTAGTGCTATTTATATCAATATTTTCTTCAAAATATAATTAGCTTTTAGCCATGAATAAGTACTTGGCAGTGTTTATTAGGGGTTGGAACTGGTCACTTCTTAGGGTTGATTTTGGCAGCTTTTGTTATCCTGGTCTTTATTCTAGATTTAATACTTAATCACTTAGAAAACTGATAGTATTTAGACAGAGACATGATTTATAAAAATACCTTAAAATTTATTTTCTTTATAATGAAAACCATACTTCGTGTAGAATTTATAGTGTGGTTGACATTCTCTGACAGTCTCATAACTGACTCTGTCAATCTTTGCTCATCTTTAGCAGTACGGACATGTCCTCATAAAAACAGAGAATTCTGGATCCAGAAAGTATTTTACATTCTACACCTTTGTATAATGAAAGAAAGGAGGTTAAGTGCCTTTAACATTATCTACACCTGATCAGTGCCCAGTCTTCTGAGTTCTCACCACAGAAGTATAATGAAGATATTGTCAGATTATTGTCCATTTGTATCAGAGTTTACTAAGACTTTAAAAACTTAGTTGAGTACACTGGATCTTCAAAACATTACATAGGCCTCCTTAAAACTATGCAATTACTTTAAATAGATTTCATGAGACCAATTTGGAGAGATCAGGTGACATAATAATATTTAAGTCTAAGATATATTCTGCATATTCATAATGTTTATAGCCCAAAACAGTTGACTCAAGATTAGCAAAAAATCCAATAAAAAAATTTCTGTAAAAAAGTGTAGCACAATAAGTAAAATAAAAATAATTTAATGTAAATGGAAACTCCTGAATTTTGTATTGTGGCTTTTGTATACTGTCAGAATTTGAATAAGAAAATTCCCAAATGAGAGACAATTGATAGCTTGCCATTGGGCTTTAATTGAGATTGCTCCCATGAAGGAAAAACATGAACTAATCCTGATACCTAAAATAACTCATAATGTCTTGGATAATATCATATATGCTCTCTAATAGAGAAGACAATGCCGAGAAGAATTCTATAACAAAATGGAAATGGTTTATACAGGAAAATGCTAGCAGGAGAATGTACTCCTGAGGAGCTGCCAGACCTCATTGCCATTTGTGCCAGGCTCAATGACCAGTTTCCAATAGACCAACAGAAAGATTATTGGTTCACTGATGATAGTTCCAAAGCAAATGGACAATGTTCTGTTTGGAAGGTCACCATTCTGATAGAAAAAGATAAAAGAAAGTCAGATCAAGGGGCTGAATTCCATGCTATTGTCTTTGTGTTTGGTTTTAGCCAAATCATGAGTGGTATTGAAATAGGAACTGAGCACTTAATTCACAGACACTGACACCAAAAATACAAGTTATAAAAAGGAGAGGTTTATTAGCCAAGATCCAGCTGTGGCCACTTGTTGCTGGACATACAAGTCCCACAGCAAGGGCCCCCATTTGCTGTAGGGGCTTGCCTAAATGGGCAAAACCACATTGGGATTTTCCAAGTGGGCCAAACCACAACATCCTGGAGGTCTAAGTACTTTTCAAACAATGCTAGCCGGGTTCACAGAAGTGAAGAAAAAGCTGTTAAACCGTTTAACCTAACCAGCAGTTGCTGTTGCCAGTTTCCAGGAAGGGAACTTTTTCTAACTGTGCAAAGGCTGAGTACATGCTTAACTGTGCAAAGGCTGAGGTTATGCTTAGCCTACTTTTTGACATTGTAGATGTCTTTTTAAGCCCCCTTCCACAGTATAATCAGACAGAAGGACAATAAGAAAAATTGACCCATAAAATAGAATCTTATATGGAGCACAACCCTATGAAAACCACTGTGGGGATTTAAAATGTGCACTACATGCCAGGCTCGGTGGCTCAGCCTGTAATTCTTTGAGAGGCTGAGGTGTGTGAATTGCCTGAGCCCACGGGTTTGAGACCTGCCTGGGCAACTTGGCGAGACCTCATCTCTACAATAAATAAAAAAAAATTATCTGGGCGTGGTAGCATGTGCCTGTAGTTCCAGCTGATTGGAAGGCTGAGGTGGAAGGATTGCTGAAGCCCAGCAGGTCAAGGCTGCGGTGGATGGGAGTGGCCTCTGCACTCCAGTCTGGGTGACGGCGTGAGACTCCAACTCAATAAATAAATAAATAAATAAATAAATAAAATGTGCACTACAGTAAGACATGTCAATGCCCCTCAGAAGAATTTCCTTCCAAGACTAGAAAATGATTGGAACTGTGAGTAAATATCCTGATGTACTCCCCATATGGCTTCATTAAATGTGTGGGCAAGAGGGCTACAGCACTGCTGAAATGGGCTAAATCTCTTGCACACTCCAAGAAACAAAATATCAATAATAACTTGTCTATATGCCAGTGAATGAGACAAAGACTGTAAATGGATATGGAGAAGATTCTCTGGGTGGGAAGGCCTCACACGTAACTGGCAACTTGGACAGATATTGGTACATTGGTAGCCCTAGGAAGCTATAAATGAATCCCAACAAAGACTTACTATGGCATGGGTTTGTCAAAGCCAGTGGTAGACAGAAATTTTAAAAATACTATTCAAGCACCAGAACTGAAAATTTTGTACTAATTTGAATCACTGAATCACATTTCTTTAGACTAAGGAACATACTTTACAGCCCATAATGTCCAACAATGCATACAGAGTTATCATCCTCAGAGCAAGGGTTTGATGTGGACTTGAGAAAGACAATAGAAACATTTGCTGTCTCAAATAGGATGGGGGGAATAAAGGCAAAGAGAAATGCCCAACATGCCTTCATGAGTGTGTGCTGACACTCAACATGAGGGCGCCCAAGGGATGATTCCCAAAAGAGATATTCCTCCACTTTTCTGGGGGATTTAGGGAAGAAAGTACAGAAAAGATTGCTGGTGTGACTGTTTTCTCTTTTTTTCCTACTTCACCTCAACTTTATTTTGACTTTCTGATGTAATGGTCTCAAGACGAGGACAGCAACTGCATGTTCCAGAATCAGGGATATCTCTAAGAAAGAAAATGCAATCTCTTAAACTTGTAAGTCAGAATTTTTAAGATGCCTTCACCTCATCTGAAAATATTGGAGTTGACAGTGTATGCAGCTGATGGCACTGTGGTTATTATAACTCAAGTATTTTATATGTCTATAATCTTCCCCTACATAAGTGAGATTGGACAGAGGGGAAGCACTTTCTAGACAAATACTGCTCTTGGAAATCTAGACTAGCATGATAGCTAGACCTAACATCCCTTCTAAAGTGAAAAAGTTTGGATAAAATGATAAATGGAGAAGAAGAATGAATAGCAGTTGATAGTAAAGGAATAAATAAACAGATTATGCACCAAGGGAAATTCAATATCACATTGCCACTTTGAGAGAGACTCAGAGCAAGAGATAGTATTATCTCTTAGATCAATGATACCAGTGCCTGGAAGGGGTACGCCATATGCTGCCAAGATCTTTCCTGCTTTCACAACATTGTACCCCACATCTTTAAAATAAAAATTAAAAGTAAAAAAAAGAAAAGAAAGCTTGCAAAACCAAGTGAAATTTCTCTGGGCATTTAAGCTATATGATATGATGATGGATTAGACTAATCATTGATGACTGAGTGGGACTCTAGTAATGCACCAGAAGCTTTTGGCTAATTTTTCAAGTCACACCAAATACACTGTGATATGGTATAATGCTGGAATTGTTGGTAAGACTATAATACCATATTGATGGTCAAATGTATTGGGATTGAGAAAAAATTGACTTCTGTAAATGTTAGGCATATGATTTTTTGACTTGAAGAGAGCATTGATATGTTTAATTCAAAATTTGGTCTTCAGGCATGGTAACGTGGGGCTGTAATTCCAGCTCTTTGAGAGGCTAGGATAGGAGGATCGCTTAAGCCCAGAAATGCAAGGCTGCAGTGAGCTATGATCACACCACTGCACTCTGACCTGGGCAACAGGAATATACTCTAAGGGGGAAAAAAATTACCTTGTCAAAGTGGAGGTCTGACTTTTGCCCTTGGCTTTTAGAGAGTAATCGATGTTATAGCTGATAGAATATTGTTTAGGATGGGGCTTGCCACACTGAATCTTAGGATAAGGTTGGCCATACCTAACAGTTTCAGGGAGTAGACCGACCAGGCTAGAAAGACTGACCATGTGATTAGAAGGTGAGGGATTTGGGCCAAGGAATATCAGTGAACTAGTTGCTGAGTTGATCACATGGGTAATCAACCAATTGATTATGTAATAAAATCCTAACAGAAAACTCTGGACACCAAAATTTTGTATTTATAATCCTCCTAGACCTTTCCCTATGAATTCCTCTCTTCCTTTGGCTGATTTTAAGGTATCCTATTTTTGTAATAAACCATAGCCACAAGTTAATAGTCTTCAGTGAGTTCTGTGAAAACTTCTAATGAATTACCAAAATTACCAGGAGTGGCTTTAGGTGCCCCTAAGTGTGCAGCTGGTATAAGAAGTGAGGGAGGTCTTGTGGAGACAGCATTCCAATCTTATAGTTAGGCTGACTTAAAGTGGGAGAAAAAGGACAAAGGTAGGAATCTCCCAGACAAGAGACTAGCAAATAAGGTCAAATGTCATCTGAAAACAAAAGCAACATATATTTAAAATGTTGATGCAAAGTTACAAGTGTGTTTTAATGAAATAAATACATCTTTGTTAAATAAGAAGCAACAAAATAAGAAAAAATGAACAGTTAAATTCTACTAAAAGTTACTTTCCACAGGAAATTTAAATACATTTTCCTATTTCAGCTTCCATATTCTCTTTATAAACTTTCAATTTTATTTTATAGTTTATTTATATGAAAAACTTCAAATTTTCAATGGTTTTAATCTTACATCTTTTTCTAACTTAAATTGTATCTGCTTAATTAAAAAAAAAACTTTTCTGTTGTTTTAAAAATGCAATTAATCTGTGAACTACATTCCATAGATATCCAAACACTTTACACAACATTACATAATAAAATAATGATTTGTTTTTAAAAAAATTTTATTCCCTGTTCCCTTTTAGATTGTCTAATGTTTTGAAATAGCAACTTTATTTCTCATTGATGTCCACAGACAGGGCATTTTGTGACTAGAGAGCCACAGCACTTTGGAATGTGAGTGTAAATTTTTTCCACATAATTACCCATTACTGTTGACATTTCCTTGTGCCAGTAAAAAGCCTTTTTTATCTTTGACCATCATTTAATTTGGTTTCTTTCCCATCTTTGGCCATTGGCGCATGCTACACTTAGCTGAAAAATATGTTACGTACCCTTGTCCAAGCTGTGCTATCTTTCTCTAGTAAAGATGTATAGTTCAATGAAGCATTATAAGTATCACGTGCCAGAATAAATGATTTAATTTTTTTTCCTTAGGTTCAACATCTTTTATAAGATGGAGTTAAGAAAACAGAAACACAAATCATAAAATTTGAATCTCTTTGATCATAAAAAAGGCAAGACAATTTTAAACGATAGAAAAATGTTTTTTGCATTCCTATCCTGTTCCCAATGTCTTTTATGAAACAATTTTTAGTGTGAAATTGAGACAAGGAAACAGTCAGAGAAATGAACTTCCTGTTTCCATTTTCCAAACACCTGGTGTTAGATTTTTACTTTCTTGCATCATTTAATGGCTAATCTAGCAGGTTTTTTTAATATAGGCAGTATGCTTTCTTTATATTTTTGTTTTATGATTAATCAATTCTTGGGATTCCTAGTACTATTCTGTAAGAAAACAGCAAACATACTTGCTCCAGGAGAGTAGTGCTAATAGATAGCTATAGAAAATGTAAACAAACAAAAAAGAGAATAAATAAATCAGATATAAACTGGGTTTTTCAATGTTTTCAGAATATTATGAGTTTTATCTGCACTTTTCATTCTGCAAATGTAACATCAACTGATCTCTACATCTGCTATGTTTCCAATGCCAAATTAATACCATTTGAAATAAAAAGTATTCACTGCTACATTATGCTTTTTCCAAGGTGGAAAAAGTAATTAAAAAGAACTGTGTGAAAACAGCTAGTCACAATAGAAGCAATGTAAGACTCTGTGACATATATAAACAAAGGTCTTAAGAAATTTTGTCATATGACTTTTAATCATTTCTATTTGTCTCAAAGAATTAAAGGCTTTGAGAATCACTTAAATTATGTACACGGTCTTCCCAACTTCAGATAAACATAGCAGGCTAATATCACAATTTTAAAAATCACACATAATATTGGATTATTGCCATGTAGCTTTTGGGGCTTCTGTGTGTGTGTATGTGTGTGTGTGTGTGTGTGCATGTGTGTGTGTGTGTGTGTGTGTGTGTGTGTGTGTACGCGTACATGCATGCCTGAATACATACTCTAATATCCTGCAAAATATCTAAACACAATCTCATATGACTCTTCTCTTCAAAAATATTTTGAAGCTGGGCTCGGTGGCTCAGCCTGTAATCCCATGCCTTGGGAGGCTGAGGTGAGTGGATTGCCTGAGTCCGTGGGTTCGAGACCCGCCTGGGCAACTTGGCGAGACCTCATCTCTGCAATAAATCAAAAATTAGCCGGGTGTGGTAGTGCACACCTTTAGTTCCAGCTACTTTAAGGCTGAGGCGGAAGGATAGCTGGAACCCAGCAGGTCAAGGCTGCAGTGGCTGGGAGCGGCCACTGCACTCCAGTCTGGGAGACAGAGTGAGACTCCAACTCAAAAAAAAAAAAAAAAAAAAAAAATTTGAATACAATATAATACCAATTCTACTGCTATCACTCTGACAATGCAGTAAGATCAGATACATAGACTGACTCATCTTGGGGCAAGAAAGTGTTCAATAGTGTGCAGATTGTTAGAAGGAATCACTGGTAAGAAAGCAACAGTATGTAATGTCAATACAGCACCTATAAGTGTGTGAGAACTAGAAAATTTTTAAAGAACAGAAATTTAAATGCCGAAAAAGGGTCAGTTCTTTCCTTAAGACAATCTTCCAAGCATGCTCAGAATATGAATTTTTCTTCTCAGAATGAACATGTCATGATGCATAGCCTTTCCCAGTGTGAGTAAAGAAGGAAGTCAAGTGACAAAAGAAAAAAACTTCCCAACTAAATGGGCAGCTCCACTAGTTGGAGCACATGCTCTGTGTTCCTGACTGTAGTATCCAGGGGGGCTAACTGAGTGAGACAATCCTGTGTGGCAACATAAGCAATTTTGTGCAGAGATCTCACAAGGCAGGAGGTACCATACCTTATATCACCACAGCCCTGGTGGGAGGATAACCTTGAGGATAGTTCTCTATGTGATCTCAGCATGAGTCAGAAAGAACTAATGCAGAAAGCAATTTTAAATACATTTTAAAAGACATGCTTTTTCCATTGAAGATGAAACAAATATCTTCTTAGGATGAAAAATTGCAAATGAGAAATTGCAAAGGCAGTGCCTGAAAATAAAATAGCAATAGTCTTAACTTTCAGTGGATGGAAATTGAAACTACAAAGAAGAATTGTGTTTCTTTAATGTAATCAGAAAAATCTTGTGGTCAGCAAAATAAGAATGAATACCATTACAATTAATACTATTACTGTTTTTGTTGATATACATCCAGAAGGTAACTGATGTCTTCTAAAACAATTAGGGAGTCCAGAAAGAAGGTTACAAAAAAATAATAATACCAAGTCCCAAACTAAACAAGGTTAGAAAAGTGTACTATTTCCTGTGTTATCAGGGAACAAGAGCTGAGAGTGATTATATTAGATCTTAATTAACTCAACAGTTAATTCTGAGTAAGAAAAGAGACACTTTGACTTCCAGGACAACTAAGTTTTGGTGTTGTTAGGAGCCAGCCTGGTACTAGGCTATCTCATGTTGTTCTATTTTGGTTGGGAAATAAATAATTTCACAGAACACCAACATCAGACAAGGTACCAATGATAAAGTGAAATGAAATGCAAGAGCGCATATTTTTTTTTCTGAGCACAAACAAAAATCAGGTCATTTACTGTGCAAACCACCGAAATACCTAGTATCAATCTCTCCCACATAATATGAGGAACTGCTGTTTCTCTACCAATTACAGCTTTAGCCTTACTCTAGTCTGTCCTTCTAAATAAGATTTACCAAGATGCTCTATCACAGAACTTTGCCCAAAATTACCTGACACAAACACCAGTCCTACAGTAAGTTCTTTTTCAAAGACTCACTCTCTTTCCAAGATGCCCCAAGGTACTCCATTATGTGCTGTCTTCCTCATTGCGACAAATGAAAAACCAAATTTGATGACTCCAGGTGTGCTCCAGGTGGTCCTTGGCTAGAAGTACACAACTGACTGTTCTACACACAGCCCAGTGTGTAGCCCTTAGATTGAGGAAGATGGTTCTATCAGATATGTAGGCATCACTGTGGAAGAGGATTTTTTCTGTGTTGTTAATTGTTTTCCTAAAATGGCCGAGCATATAACAAGTTCTCAATAAATCTTTACAAAAAGAATGAAGTAGCTTTCAGTCTACTGGCTTGTCCAGAATGTAAATCAATTTGAAGCACTTGGCAGGAAGCCAGACACAAGCAGAGTATACCACAAACAATAACTCATTTCAGATTGTGTTTAAATCAACAGTGTGTATATATGTAGGCTAACTGTATTATACATTTGTGTAGAGTTGACAGAAACATTTGCTTTTGAACCTTTGCAATTAATTACTATATCTCCAACGTTTCAAGTCCTTTAACTTCTCATCTTCTTCTAGCATGTTACAAAAATCATACTTTAATCCTGGATTTTAAGTTCTTTTTATAAAACTCCAATCATATTGTCCTACTCAGCAGTTTCTGACCAATTAAGACTCTGTCGTTGAGCCCATTTTTCTTTGCACTTGAAATGGCCTTGATCCTCTTCCTGGTTAGGTTAAAATAAATTCTACTAATAATTACCTTATCTGATATTGTGCTGTGTCCCTTAAGGAGAGTAAATTATTCCCACTTCTCTGAACTGAGGAAAATATATTCATGCTTTTTCTGTATTGCTAAATATGTTGTGTTATAGTTATTTGTATGTAGCAATTTCTCACCCACTACCTTGCCAGGTTCACATAGAAGATGGGGCAACCATTCTTCTTTCTATCTCTAGTAGTTTGGCGCCATCATTGCATTCAGTGTATGGTAAATAAATAAATGTATGTCTTCCCAATTATTTTAAACTTCAACTCTACTCCTCAATCATCGAAAAATTCCCAACTGTAGAATAAAACCCAAACTTCTTTTCCTAACATTCGAGGCTCCGTAAAGTATTGCTTTTAATGGTATTTCAGTAATATCTTCCCTTACTTCTTTAAGTGGACAATTTAATTCCATAAAATTGGGCTTGGGATATTTAGTTAGTCATTTATTACTTATTTTTCCCTTCTACAATGTTTTTTTTTTCATTCACCTAGGTAAGTCCTACTCCTTCTAATCTCCTGAATAAATTATAACTTGTAATATTAATTGACATTCTGACAGAAATATTACCATGTATTCCAATGTACAGATGATAGATCTCAAATCCCCAGGGGGCCTTGTACACTATAGATACCTAAGACTAGGCTGATGGCAATTATTCTGATGCCAATACTAGGAGAGATCCCAGCAGATACAGAAAAGGAACTTCTACCCAATCTCTTAAGGTAAGTTCTCCCCTCCCAAGAATAAAACAGAACGGACAGAGCAGAGAAAAAAAATAGCTCCTGTCAGACATTAACTAGTGGTGAGGAGTCTGCCTTCTCAAGCAGCAGGAAGGCCATGTGGTTCTGCAGATTTTCTAACAATGTATCATTACCTTGCCAGATACTGGTGCTTGGGCTTTGATTATAAAAATTTCATGGGTAGGCTTGGAAATAAAAGTTATTCTGGGTTGATATCTTATTCTTTTATAACATCTTATATCTGCAGCCTCATAGTACTATTTTTTTCTCTCTTTCTAGCAGAAAAGCAATCTTTTAAAATATTGCTGGCATGGCATCATTATCTTGGATTATTATTCACTAGACCTTCATGAAATGTCTATTTTAAGGTATTACTGAGCATGGTGTCCCTTGGCACCTCTATCCCCCACCACTACCACAGAAAAATCTGCAGATCAGTGAGAGATGATTCTTCAGAGAAATAGCATCCCATCTCAGGAGCACAAAATTTACCTATAAATATTTTACACAGCATTTGACTTATTTCTAACTTCTTTATTCCTCTTTTTCTCTAGTCCTGAAGATATTGGAAGTTTGGATAAATCATATACTCATTGTTTTGAATTCAATTAAGATTTTAACATTTAAAAGGAGGGGGCAATGAAAACAATATTATTGAAAGCACTATGGTTGTCACTAGAAATTCAAACAAAGGATAACAAGTACCAAAAGAATTCATTACACACCACCAAAAATGGCAGCATATGAATAAGTGCAAAAACACAATGGGAAAGAAGAAGAGATTTATCCTGAGGGGGAGTGAGAGGGTGGTTTGGGTAAGGCTCCATGAAGATTTATTTTCAACAGAACCTCAATGGACTAATTAGTAATTTAAGAGATAAGTAGTCTAGGTCAAGAGTTCAGAAAATCAAATTCAGTAAAGCAAAAGGAGTGTCCAGAGGAAAAAAAAAACCCTAGTGTGTGTGTATATATATATAGTCTTCCAACTGCTGACCAATATGACGTCTATAAGATTTCTGTATGATCCATCATATTTTCTTTGTTACCATGCTTGTTAAAAAAAAACCTGAGTTACATCTTGGAGTCTGTTACACTACCTAGCCTCATTCATTATTTTTTTGTCATAGTTTTTCTTCTTTTATTTTCTCTTTATTTTTTATTTTAATTTTATTCTACATTGTTTTCACTGCAGCATATTTGTGTTTTTCCTGCTATTACCAGCTTTCTAAAATAATATTATGCAAACACAAAGGTTGAAAAACTAATAAATTCATTTAAAAGAAGTTGCCAAGATTTGTGTGAGAAAGAAATCTGGAAATAAAAGATGACTCCAAAACAAACATAGCTTTGAATGTCATATGAAATATATATATAGTAGGTAAAGGACAACAGAATATTTAGTTGCAGCAAAACATAGGCATAGTTATGCATTATAAAGATAGTTGTAAAAGAGGTGATTGGAGGAAAGTAATAGTCAAATGAACAGTAATGAGGTGCTTGCAATAGTCTACTTAGTTTTAAACAAGGAACTCATACAACTCAGTAGGAAAACCACACAAAAAAACAAATAACTAGACTAAAAAGTAGTCAAAGGACCTGAATAAACTTAAAAAAAAAAATACTCATAAATATGACTGAAAGGTAGATGAAAAGGTGCTTACCTCCACTAATGATCATGGGAATGCAAATCAAAACCACAATGAGATGTCATCTCACACTTGTTAGAATGGCTATTACCAAAAAGATTAAAGAAGTTTTGAAGAGGATAGGGAGAAAAGGGAAAATGTACACACTGTTGGTAAGAATGAAAATTGGCACAACCCCATTATGAAAAACAGTATAAACATTTCTCTGACATTAGAACTACCAAATTATTAATCAGTCCCACTTCTGGGAATATAGTTTAAAACTTTGACATCAGGACCTCAAAACCAAAGTAATAGGGTCAACAGAGTAAGGGGGAAGTAGGACATAAAGCCCCAGTTAAAGAAAACCAGAAGCTTTGTGTATATACGCTACCCAAGTGCTTGAACCACGTGTCAAGTAAATTAATGGCCATTTCAAGTAATATCTGAGCTGCTATCATCACAGAGAAGAGAAAATTGGCAGTTTAAGTCTAACCAAACTTATTCCATTCTAAAGTAGAGCATCATCATTATTTTTTGAATGACTCTAAGACTCTAGAGTCCCCACAATATTTCCAATGTCTACAATACAAACTAAATTTACTGAACATGAAGAGACAAAACATATGACCAATTCACAAGAGAAAAGACAATCAACAGTGCCTAACCTGAGATGATTCTGATGGTGGCATTACCTGAAATGGATTATTTAGAGTATAATTATACTTGCGAGGTAAAGGCAAACATAACTGCAATTAGTTAAATAAGGAAATATCAGCAAACAAATAGAAAAATTTTAAAGAATCCAAATGTAATTAGAAAACTGAAAAATATATGAAATAAAATGATTTATGACTTGAGATTAATAACTGTGTGATAATGGCAGAGAAAAGGGTTGGTGAACTTGAAGACAGATTTAAAAATTCATATCAGAAGAATAGAGAGGGTAAAGGATTTTTTTAAATGAGCAGAGCTGAAAAACTAGTGGAAAATATTTAAAAATCTAACAATTGAAGTTTGAGATCCAGAATATATTCTAAATAAAATATAACTAGAAACATAATAAACAAACTGCAGAAAGGTAGAGAGAATATCTTGAAAGCATCCAAAGAGAAAGTCATAAAAGTAGGCTGAGAGTAATCCAGAGAGAGCTTCAATAAAGTTATGATAGATAAATTTTAGCAGCTGGAAAACATAAGTTATCCCTCTTTCCCTGCAGCAAATTCTCTCTTCAAAAAGCTCTAGGCAACACATTCTTATCGCTGCCACAAATAAGACTTGAAGAATTTATCTCACAATAACATGTTAATTATTAAAGACATGTACTAATTAAAAAGGCCCCCTGACAAGTATTTCCCTTAAAAACTGCTTTAGTTATCTAAACTCATATAACATATTACCCCAAATCTAGTCATTTAAAATGACAATCATTTTATTCACTCCCAGTTCTGTGGCTTAGCAATTTGAACTGGGTCAACTGGGCAGTTTTTTGTTGGTCTCACCTGAGTCAACCATATGGCTGCAGTTATCTGAGGGTGGGTCCATTGTAGTACAGGCTTCCCTGGTTAGGTAAGTGTTATATGAACTCATCAGCATCAGTGTACCAGCTAGTGTTGTTGTGAGAGGCTGCCTTCAGCTTCAGTAATTTTTTTTTTTTTTTTAGATTTTTTCAAAGCATTTGCCCATTTCATGATGGGTGATTTAGGAGTGCACCAGCTTACCCTGCACTGAATGTTCAGCAGCTTTTGACCAAAATACCCCCTATGCCTCACCCTCCCTATTCACCTGATCTTGCCCCTCAGAACTTTTTTTGTTGTTGTTTCCCGTCAAAGGGAAAAGTTTTGCCCTTGTGGAAGAGGTGGGGTTGTCTCACTGTAGAGTGAGCCTAAACCAAAGTTTAAGTTTAGGTTTATAGAATCTGAGGAGTGGAGAAGGGATAATGAGGGAGTAGGACTAGAAGTAGATAAGTACTGAGTAATGAGGAACAATGTCTTCAAGATTTCCCCTTTCTCCTTCCATAGGGAGATCTCAGCAGAGGCACCTGAAGAAGGCCTTTACCTGCCTGAATCCTGGGCTTCAGTTTCCTTCACTGGTGGTGCACCACGCCTGGCATGACCAGGGCAGCTATCTCCATGAGACCTGCCAGGGATAACCTTTGTAATTGCCTAGGGTCAGATATGAAAAATCACCCGCAGGTTTTTAATCAGGAGCCAGATTCCAGATTCCTCAATGGACTCTATCATTAGGGCTGGTCACACAGTTAAAAATATATATTATATATATTTTCTATTACTTTTCTTTATAGATATACAAAAGCATATTTTTCTAATATTTTGCTTTAGAAAGCATAATACTTTGCTTTAAATATATTTACTTATATATATACATATTTAAAGCAAAGTATTAGAAGCCAAGACTCTTGAGCTCCCAAGTTCCAAATTGTTCTGTGCAATTGTCAGTGGTTTCTGATCCAAGAAAGAAAAGTATATCTGGTATGGTCCCACAGAAGGATGACAATTTGAAACTTTAATCCTGCATCTGCAATCTCCTGCTGAATGACATCCTTTGACTTTAATGCCCTTTTGTAAATTCTGTAGTGAAACTGAATTCTCCTTCTTCAATAAACTGGAAATGAATAAGCAACATTATTGGAGTCTTCTGTGTCTTTTTCAACAATTTAACTGGTCTAACTGCCACTGTTAGTGCACACAGACCAGGGAAGTCTCTCCCTTCTCCACTCTGCCACCAAGTTTCCCTCCCTGGAAGAAAACAGTGTTATAAGATCCATGGGAATGTCCTTCAATAGATATTTTATCCACATTTAAGAAAATGTATATAAATACCCTCCCATTTTACATAAATAGAAAAAAATGGAAACATTGTTCTGTTTGTTGCTTTTGACAAAAAGTCATATTTTAGAGTTTTTGTTTCAGTGACATATTTGATAGGAAGGTTACAAGATCTATCTTTTCCAGAGATTGAGTTTTTTAAGCACAATAATTCTTGGCCCCAGTTTTTGTTAAATTTTTGTTAAATTTTTGTTAAAATTTAATTTTTGTTAAATGCCTATATAGTATATTCATCTTAACACATAATACTGATGTTCAAAAAATGTCACATTGCATTGTTGCTGTTGTTTCCTAGATAAAATTAAAACTTCTAAACTCTGTCAGCAGGATTAGGAGATTGTTCGGTCCCAGTCATGTGTTACATGAGAGGTCCTTTCCTTTCCCTGGTGTTGTATAAGAATCCCCGGGAATTACAAGAAGAGAAGATAGTGGGAGGCTTTGCCCTGTTTCCACAGCAGTGGTCATTGTGCTGCATATATTGTTGTCTGCAGTGCTGGGCATCCTACTTCCCTTGGTCCCTGGACACTCAGCATTCCAAAAACAGTCTCCTTCATCAATAAGTGTTTACAGTTTAGAGCCACAGACTTCTCCCAACCCACTCAACCCCATAAGCAAGAGTGTTGTGTGCAAGAGACGCATGGTCTCATTTTTTTAAAACCATTATTGTTTTTACCACTGTCTTGAGAAAAATATAAAAATCCCTGTTTGTTTCTCTCTCTACCTTTTTCTCCCTCACCTTTCTTTTTGAAGTGTTTTGTCATGTCACCTCATATAGACCTTGAAGTCCTCATCTTTCTTGGATAAGCCACTTTAATGTCTCTTGGTGGGCATGAAATACAAAAACTATTTTCTTACTCGCCTCCCGCACTGCACAGTCCTCCCATTATATGCCCAAAGTCTCCAGAAGTAATTCAATAATACTGAAACCTTGGTTGTTTTGTAATTTCCATTGCCACAAAGGAAATCAGTAAGAAGCCATTTTCCTATACATCCTATAAAGTTAGCCTCAGGTGGCAGAATAATCATAAATCTGGGCTGAACCCTGGTCATCAGCCATGTTTCACACTGTAGCCATCTTCTGCTGACACTATCATGTTGTGTTTCAAAGGTTCTGAATAGATTGGTTCAGAGTTTTTGGAGTTGAAAAAAATTAAAAACATGGTCTCCTATGATATCAGGTTTTGATTTTCTTTGAGCACAACATCCACTTGTGCTGGCATATTCAAGATTTCCACCCTATCCCAAACCCCTCAAGAAGTAGCCAGAACTACAACATTGTTCAACAGTTTCCTTAAGCTTTAGAAGAGTTTGTTTACAATGGTGGAAACTAATAATCTATGCCAAAAGTTCTTTCTACTTTTGACAAGGACTTTTTCCATTTTAATTTAAATTTGCAACAGTATTTCCACTTTAACAGAACATGATTGTGGTAGGTTGAATAATGACCCCAAATGGTATAAATTCCTAGTCCCTGGAAACTGGCAGTATTCCCTTCCCTGTCAAAGACTTTGCAGATATGATTAGGTTAAGGATCTTGCTAAAGGAGATTATTTTGTATTATTCAAGTAGGTCTTGAAATGTAATCAGAGATATGCTTATAGAAAGAGGTCAGAGGCCGGGCTCAGTGGCTCAGCCTGTAATCCTGCGCTTTGGGAGGCCGAGGTGAGTGAATTGCCTGAGCCCGTGGGTTCGAGACCCACCTGGGCAACTTGGCGAGACCTCATCTCTACAGTAAAATCAGAAAATTAGCTGGGCGTGGTAGCGCGCGCCTGTAGTTCCAGCTACATGGAAGGCTGAGGCGAAAGGATCGCCGGAGTCCAGCAGGTCAAGGCTGCGATGACCGGAACTGGTCACTGCACTCCAGTCTGGGTGACAGAGTGAGATTCCAACTCGAAAGAAAGGAAGGAAGGAAGGAAGGAAGGAAGGAAGGAAGGAAGGAAGGAAGAGAGATCCTTGATGAAGAAATCGATTGTTCTCCTGAAGCCTTGGTTTTGTTGGCCTTATATGCTCTCCAAGCAAAGGTGAGACCACAAAATTTTAGACTGGAAAGACTTGTCATGTTTAGGGTGAAAGATAGTGTGAAAGGAGTCAAGTACCTAGTTGCTGGAGAAGTGATGTCACTATTTAAGACTTGTCCAGGAGTCACAATCTAAATACCCATCAACTGATTGTGGATAATGAAAATGTGGTGTGTGTACACACACACACACACGCCATGGAATATTATTCTGCAATAAAAAAGAATGACAATATCTTTTGCAACAACTTGGATGAAATGAGAGAACATCATCCTAACTATGTGTCAGGGCCTGTGCAAAATGCTTTATGTACATTGTTCAATTTTGGATTCTTACCATTGCCATTTTGTAAATGAGGAAACAGAAACTCACAGAGGTGGTAGTTGAGTATTCTAGTACGGTGTTTCT